>NC_092469.1:8917500-8987500 GCF_047495875.1 Pithys albifrons albifrons | reverse complement strand
GCATTTTTGTGTTTTATATAGAAGACATAAATCAGTTTATCATCCTGGAAAACACCAATCTGAGTTTTACAGTACAATTAGTGATGAGATGCTGGTCTATGCTGGTATGGGGACCTTGATGAGTGGAAAGAACAGGCTATATAGCCTGGAGATCCTCCCTAAACTCTGCCCAGGGCCTCTGATCTCAAATCTTTCCCCTCAGGTTTTGTGCAAGAGGGGAGGAGAGAATGTGTGTGCAGAGTGCTGGAAGTGAAGCATATAGATGGAGTAGAGGTGATGGAGAGGTTTTGTATGTACAAATATAGTTTTACTTGTCAGACAGCTCCATAACCAGGGCCATCCAATGGATCCACCGTACTTGTCATTCTCTGCAGAAGTTCAGGGTTTTCTAAAGAAAAGACCAAACCATTTCTAATGGTGCCAGAGTGGGTGACAGGGAGATTGCAATTTAAAGCCACATGATAAAAATAAGTTTCTTTAAAGCCCTGGATTCTGTTTATAAAAATAGATGGTGAACATACGGTACAACATAAAAATCCATGTGGTCCTGCAGAAAAAAGGCAGCTCTTTAGCCTAAACCAGATGTGAGAAAGAGAGCTCCTAAACGTATTTTGTATTTTTTATTTGTGTGTATGTGTTTGTGTGAGATATTTTTGGTTCCTGCTAGGCTTCTTTGCAGCAAAGCCCCTTTCTAGAATTTACTTTCCTTTATTAGAGTTGCAGCTCGGCTTTGTGTGGGCCTCTGGGGGTTTTGGCCAGCCGTTGGCAATTTCTCTCAGACACCCAATTACCCCTGACGTCAATGCCGTCTCTCCCATCTCCCTTGGGTGCCCACATTTTTTCCTTTGTAACACTAATAGCTGACTAGCTAAGTGCCTGTTATTTCCTTGGCAGAAGATTTGATTGTGTTTTGGGCCGGATACTAAATCCAAAAACTATGTAAAAATGTCAATAGGTGAGTGCACATTGATTTCGGTTAGTCACAGTGATATTTGAGCCCCTTTGGGGGCTCTGTCTGGGGAAGTATTTTACAAGAAAGATAATATAACAGAAAATTACTGGAGCTGCACAGGTCTCTGGTGGATTTCTTAGGGGCCTGCTAAGTTTCTGTAGAATCAACAAATGCTTTATTAATCTAAATTTGCGGTTTTGTTCCTGCCTCTCTTCAGACGGCTCGGGCTCGCTGGAGGGGGCTCGGCGGGAGCGGAGCGGCCAGCGGCACAGCCCGGCCCGGCCGGGGGGCTGCGGGGCGGCCGAGAGCCCCTCCCGGCCCGGCCGAGGGCTGCGGCGGCAGATAACGCGGGGGACGCGCGGGTCCCTGCCAGCTGTGCGGGGCCGGCGCTGACTGGGAGCGGCTGATAAGAGCCCCGCGCGGGAGCCAAGCCGGCAGCGCCGCTCCGCCGGCGCGCTGCGGGGCCGCGGCGACTGGCAAGGAAAAGTTAAACACAACTGGTCCGGGGGCGGGGAGGGAGGGCTGCGCTGGAAGATAATGGTAATTGATTGAATCAAAGTCGCAGAGCAGCCCTTGTTTTTTGATTTTTTTTTCCCCCTCGCAATTAATTTTTTTTTTCTAATTTTCAGGCCCTAAGTATCCGAAGAGCTCAGGTTGCACCGAGCACATGCTGCACTAAAAGATAATAAGCACATGCCCTCTTCAGCTTTTTGGGGGAAATTCAGGCCAAGAAAAGGCACAATTAAATAAAATGCAACCCCCTCAAAGTTAGAATCTCACGGCTCCAAGCTCAGCGGACCGTGCTTTTGAGGATGAGGAAAATCAATGGCTTTGTCAGGTCGCTGGGCCGTGTGCTGCAGGCCCTTGGGACAAGCAGTCAATTCTGTCCTCAGAGCCAGAGGATAGTGACACCAGAGAAAGGGATTGTCTGGGGACTCTGGTGCACAGTGTCCACACGCTGGGTGTTTCTGCAGCTCTTCTTCCTCTCCTGTCTCCCACCACAATCCCATACCCCATAGCACAAGATGTATGTAGGGGAAAACAGAGATTCATGTCACTTGTATTTTTCCACAGTTACTTTCCAGGTTTATTTTAGCCAGTTTGGATTTTTGTCACTAGCAATTTGTCAGTCAGAAATTTTTCTTCACTTTTTAAGGGTATTCCCCCAATAAAATGTTCAGGAGCAGTAGTAGTTTGTGTGCTTTGAGTAAATAAAACCTTTTAGTCTTTGGCAACTGCATCTGCAAGCAGTAAAATCTTATGTCAGCACAGCATGTAGAGTGCAGGATACCTAATAACTAGTAAACCATTAAAAAAAGTCTTCTGCTTCATCAGACATGGTACTTAATGTATAGTGCTGTATCTTGCCTAGCAGGTAATTAGTATTTAGAGGGGAAAAGCCTCCCCTGTGGACCATGACACCATGGACCTAAACTGGCATTTTTTCACATGTTAGATATTTCTTTCTTTAGTGAAGGACATTTCCTTGCTCGTTTTAAAAATCATTCTCTAAGAATTAACAGACTGTATTAGGGTATTGTATATCTTAAATGAACCTTGCAAGCTCTAGCAGTGTATTCTTCTTCCCATATAGGCACTGAGTAGGGTGGGCAGGAAAGCAGTATTGTAGTGCCAGAGGACTAGAGATCAAACGCTGGGTAGGAAACAACCCCTGACCTTAGCCTGGGAAATAAAAATTAAGCAGGGGTTATGGCAACTCAATTTTGCATAAGAGGTTGTTTTTATTGGTTCTTATCCTGAAACAAGTGTATGTATGGGTGGGCTAGTGAAATGAATGGACCTTATTGCGATAAGACACTGTGGTTTATCTCACCATGAAGAAGCTGGGATTCCCACTGGAGCTCTGTCATGTCTTCCTCAGAATGGCAGAAACTTCTTTGTGTGTGGGCAAAAGTTCATGGGATTTTTCCCTCAACTACTAAAGCGGGGGAGTGTTTGCAGACTGTATGGACAGGAGCGGAGTATCCTGAAGCCCTGAGCATTGTCGCTGTGAATCACAGCTGATATCCTATCAAACAGACTAATGGGTCTCCTCTGCTGAAAGAGCTGGTAATCTGCCTTGTCATGACCATTGGTTATGAAAGGGGCAAGTCAGCTGTGAAGAAAGATGACTTTCTTGAAGGCACCATGTAAAAACTTTGGCCTAATGCCAGCACAGCCATTGCTGATCAATTTTGGCAGGGACATGGTTCAGATTAGGAGGTCCTTGTGTGGAAAGATTTTTTTTCTGTCTCTTTATAGGCTTGAGAGCCTACTGGGTTAATGCTGCCGACCTCCCCTCTTTGGCGTTTCAGGTTCCAGTATAATTAAACCCACAAATGTAATGAGCTCTGGTCTCTTTGGCCTCTGCAGTATGACTAACAGGGTGACACTATCCTTCTCTATCTTAAATACAGCTGATGAATTGCCCCTGAGCATCACATGTTTTTAGACTAGAGCAGTGCTTGGTAGCACCCCTTTCATCCTCCTCTGGCCTTTCCCAGCCTGGCCAGCTTCCTCATCCTGTTGGCCTCAGAATTGCTGACAGCAATGTGGAAAACAAGTGCTGAAGCAAAAACACTGTGAGGTCATTTGAAGAGATAAAAGAGAGTGAAATTTATGAGGATAAGGTGCACCCACACAGCACCTGCCCACCTTTGTGCTCCTCTGTGCCAAGGCATGTTGCTGACAGCAGGGCTGCTGCCAGGGCTCTGCTGTGGGAGGCAGAGCCACTGCTGCTGGCATCGAACACCCACTGGGCTGAGCCACCAGCCCTGCCTGGGGAGGGCCATGGGGAAAGGACAAAACTGGCTTCTGCTGGAAACATTTAACAAAGGACTCCCATAGTAGGGGGCAATGCTGAGTTTTTGGGGTGGGGGCCAGGCTGTAGGGCACTGGCAGCTGGCAGTTACAGGCAACTGGAGCAATTGGCCTGTTACAAACTCACTCCTGAAATTAAAGGGGGCAGGTTTTAACTTAAAACTGAAACAAAAAGCACAGCTGGCTGCACTCTTCTGCAGGCCCATTGGTGACTAGGTTTTCCTGTGTTGTGTCACCTCCACTGGGGGTGCCACGTGTGCGAGGCACAGGCAGCCATAGCAGAGCTGGCACGGCAGGACAGACACTCTGCGCTGAGGTGGGACCTGTTCTCCTGACCCCCACGTTTGTCTCTGGAGCGGAGAGGGGCCAAGGGCTGCAGCAGGCGAGTGGGATGTCGGGAAGGGGATGGTGAGAGTGGAGGAAGTGGTGGGAAGCAGGGAGGAGGCAGGCACTGTGTGGGGGACACAGTGGGGACAATACCTCTAGGGACGGAGGCTGTGGCTCCCGGGACAGCCAGCAAATACTGGAGTGAGTGCTGGCATGAGGCAGCTGTGGGGCCTGCTCCCTGTCCTGTCTGCCCCATGTCTGGCTGTGCTGTGGGGTCTGTGCTTGGGGTGCTTGTGGGCAGCTGCCCATTCCTGGGGCTGCCTGCCTGAGCTGGGGCTGCCAGAGGTGGGAGGTTTCCCGTGGCTCAGGGAGCAGCAGCTGGTACCTGCCCTGGGCTTGTGCTTTCCTCCTTCCTGCAAACGGGGTGATTTTCACGAGCTGGGCTGGAGACGGGGGAATTGTACTAGCTCAGAGCAGGTGCCCTGGGCAGCCTGAGCGGCCTCCTGAGGTGCTCACTTGGGGTACCCATGCAGCAGTGAGGGGATCCTGCCCTGCCACTCCAGCTGGCCCTGGCGCTGTAGTGACACCTCTCCTGAAGTCCTCTGAAGCAGAAGTGAGCTGTGAACCACAAACCACCACTGGAAAGCATGTAAGGGCATCAGTGCGGAGTCTTTCTCTTGAGTTTCAAGTGGACCATCAGCTGATAAGCAAGGTCTTAGGGTTTGTTTAAAAAGTGTCTTTTATCTGCATTCCCATTCCTTTGCCTTTCCCAGAGAGAGCTCAAAAGGCATACTGCTGGATAGCGGATAAACGAGGGCAACTACATGTTAAGATACCTTAAAGATACCTTTCCAGTAGTTCATTAGGAAACAAACTGGTATACTTGTTTTGTTACATGCTAGCTTTTAAATGTACAGTGGAAGACAGAGAACATAATAGGGGAAAAGCTGGGCGAATTCCTAGAGCAGTAGAGGTTGGAGAGTAGTAACAGGGTCACAGCTGCTTGGGAGGGGGCAGTGGATGGAGGTGAAATACCAGCATGGGAGGGAGCTGAAAATGGAAGAATGGAGAGGGTAACATCACTAAAATGATTTCTGTCCCTTTGGTAAGAACTTGGGACATTTAGGAGTGAAGCAATTTCTGCTTTTCCTGGGACATTTCCTTTTCCCTGTGTGGCCTTGCAGCCCACATCTTCTTCCATTCCTGGATGTGGGTTACTCCCATTACCAAATTGTCACTAAGGTATAGCATGATCCTCTCTGACATTAGGGTCATTTTTGCCATATAATTTGTGGAGTTCCACTCAAGTCACAGCCAGAACATTGCACCTGCCCTGGAGAATAAGAAGGAAATTCACCAGATTATTTTAAGTTTGTGCTGTGGAAGCATGCAGGAATATATCCAAGTTAAAGGGAAATTATCAGATTGGCTGCAGATTTCATCAGCTTTATAGTTGCATTAGAAAGCTCACATGAGTCTTTAAAAATGTTTTAGAATTGAAAAACAGATTTTGAGCAAAACTTGTTGCACAGGAATGATCAGTATGAGTATGTGTCTCATACAGGATAAGAGGGCAAGTTCAGTAAGGCATCAGTTACTTTATGTTTGAGTAGTGTGTACAGAAGCACTGCACTTGAGCCCTGTGAACAGCCTTTAAGAAGCATCAGAATTACACTTTGTCTTAGTTGTATGCAAGTGTGCAGGAGAGTTGTGAAATTGTTCTTTTCACTCTGTTAGGGCCAGGTTGAAGGACAGCAGTGAACAGCAGTGCCTTTCTGAAGCATATAATCTTTATTTTCTCTCCCCTAATCTTCAAATATGCATTAAATTCACTTAGCTCTTTTTGTAATTTTGACAAATTTTTCTTTTTTTATTCCCCCTCCCATTCTCTCGGATCTTCATTATGTGTGGAACAGTCTCAGTTGCCAAGAGTTCACTCTCTTTTATATTGCTTTTATAGCCCTACATTATCCCTGGTCTTGGATTCACAGAGCTGGTAGACAAAGCAGTTGGCAAGGAGAGTGAATGAGTTCAGGGAGGAATAGGCTTGTATGCTCTGACCATGGAGATAACAGAAATGTAGAGGAGAAGATGGAAAGAGGGTAAGCAAGGTCTTGAAATCAGGGAAGCTGATGGATTGTATGACATAGAAAGGTTAGAATAACAGGACTAGAAATGGGGACAGAGGATGTGAATCAGGATGGTAACTGGCAAGAGGAAGATGAGAAATATAAGGAGAGTAAGGAGAGAGAAGGGGAAAAGGCTGATAAAAGGCAGAGGGGGTTCACAAGCGGCAACTATTAAGTGAAACACACAGGGTAAGATTGTTGACTCAGGAGAAGAGATGGGAAGTGTAGGATGAAATTAGTAACTTCAGCAGAGGATGATATCTTCCACTCTTAGAAAATCATAAACTTAGTAGAAGGAAGAAATTGATCAACTTGATTTTAGTATTATGTGCTTTTGGCCAGGTAGTTCTGTCACTTCTTTCTTTTTGAAGATTGATGGCTCTCTTACGACTTCCTTGAAACGCTGTCATAGAAATGGATATGGTAACCAAATGTCCTGGTTCTAGGAGGCTTGGCTAGGTAGTATCTTCTCTACCCAGTGAGAGATGGGCTTCCAGGAGCTAGTCTGTTACAGTTATTTTTCTTATAAAGTATCCTAAAATTTCTTCCATATACCTAGTGACTTTTTTGTGGTAGCAACAAAACAACTTTGAGAAGCAGTTTATGTAGAGGTGATCTCCATATGTCCTTTCCAGGCTAAATTACTCTGTGATTGGCCCTTCTCAGAAAAAAAGAAATCTGTAGTAAGATGTGAAGCTTGTGGGGTTTTTCTGGTGTGGGTTAAAAAGGCTTAATGAGCTGTTCTAACAAAGTTAAATGACAACCAGGTGATTGACTTCTACAGTCAAAATCAGAATTCCACAATCTCAACAGCAAATGTTGCCTGAGTTCCTGGGTAAATTAGCTCTGCAAGATGCCCTTCTCTTGAATTAGAGACCACTTTAGGACTCCCTGCCTTTTGCAGCAATATTCAAAGTTTTTCCAGAAAGTGAGACAGGAAAAGGTACACGTGCTCCTCGTGACAGCAGCTTGAGCTCATTACTTTTGATTTTCAGATACACTAGCATTGTCTCAACAACCTGTTTTCACATTGATGGCCTTTCCCGACTACTTATCTACGGGAGAGTTGTGGTTTCCATGTGTGCTTAGTCTGCTCCAGTTCTGTATGAGGGCCCAGACTAAGCACACCACAGGTTGGGCAGTGCCAGCATCTACTCTCAAAGATGCAAAGGCACGACTCACAGTGGAGGGAGCCCTCCCATGCACATCTTTAACTTCTGGCAGTCCTGTTTGTTGATCCCACTGTTTCCTTTTGAACAAATGCATCAAAAATAGCTGAACTATTAGAAAATTATTCCCTCCCATGAAGGAAAACGTTCGTATTTATCTAATGAGATTAAAAAATGAGTCTTATTCTGCACTATCCCTATTAATTTGCATTCCAATTAATTCCTTCTTGTTAATTCATCTTGGGGTGTTTTGGCAGATTTCTCAGCATCTACCAGTGCATTTTGTGGGACAGTCCATGGAATGGACAGAACATTTGCTGAAGAGCCTTTACTGTATTTTCCCATTAGAATTTCCTACTCAATGCTGAGGTTTCAAGAGGCTTTGAGTGCGCTGGTTGAGCCTTCTTTTGAACCCATCATGGATTTTACTTTGTATTTTATTTCCTTTAAAGTTTATTTCCTTCCTTATGGCAACCACCTTTTGCCAAATGAGTAAGGCACTCCAGTTCTTCCTGGCTTTTGCCCCATTTACTACTTTCCAAAAAGACTGTTGTGGCTGTATGACTGCGTCTCAGATTTTCCCTGGAGCGATCTCTGATTTCTTTTCAATCAGTTCATTTAATTGACCATGTTTATTTCCCTAGCCCTTGTGGCTCCCTGAGAGCAGCTATTCGTCAGAAGCTGGATGTTAAGCATCCTTTTCATGTTTTACCTGGAGACTTTCTTAAACTATCTCATCTGTTCTTAGCATTTGGGGCTAAGCCCAAAAGGGAAGCTCTCTCAATCAAAAGGCTATCTAAATGGATAATGTGATACTTTGAGATGTGTGACAAGGAGGCAAATGGCCCAGTCCCACTGCTCCCATGTTTATCCCACCAGAGCCACAGTAGCTTTGAAGGCTTGCTTGGGCAAGGTTCCCAACGTGGATGTTTGCAAGACAGCTAACTGGTACATGCACCTAGCATAGTGCTCAGATGTAGAGCCTAGGCATGATGCCCACTTTGGAAAGCAGCTTTGTAGTCTATATTTGCTTAATTTAGTCCTCAGCTGTCCTCCTGAGAATGGCATGTTACTGTCCAAGAGCAGGAAACGATGGAGGCAACTTTCATCAGAAAGAAGATGAAGTAACTTGGCACTCACTGGAGTTTGGAGGCTAAATTCCCTCTTAAAAGATCATCCTTACTGCTTGTCTACAGTTTCCAAGCTGTAAATAGGATGGGAAGAAGGATGCCTTTGTGTCCTGTGTTCTCCTTTTCTAGATGTTGTCTTGGTGACATTAGCTTCCTTCTTCAAAGTCTAAAAAATTCTGTTTGAATGCTTTTCATGCTCTAGTTTGGCATACAGCATAAATCCAAGCAAACTGACCTGAGACAGTGTTGCAGGTTTGGCCTAGCTGTTACCAACCCTGGACTGGTCCCCCTTCCCCGTCCCAGAACTCTTCCAGCAAAGGAAAGGGAAAAAAGAACTGAAAAGAAACGAACTCAAAAGATACTGAACTGCGTAAGAAGAATAAATTATATTTTCTAACATTCACAGCCACACTGTATACACAGTACATAGGATCCCACCCCCAGGGGAAAGGGAAAGGGAAAAAGGGGACTGATTAACCAGAAAATTGGGAAGAAACAAACTCAAACTAAAAAAAAAAACCTAAATGAAACAAACAGACACAAGTAAAATATTCAAGGAAGCGGAACAAGCATGAAACAATTTCACCCAGGACAGGAGAACCACCAATAACTGGAGGGATTAGATTCTAACACTTCTTACTAGCTCCCCGGCCAAGAAGAAAGAGAGAACCCAAAAACCCCTCTTCCCCTGCTACGTGGAAGACACGTGTGGAATACTTGTAACTTCCTTAGATACAGTGGTTACTGAGGAAGCCATGGGTCAAACCATTATAGACAGGAATGCATTTTCCTCTTCAGTGACCTCTCTATATCCACTTCTAGCATCTACATTAGCAAATACAATTTCTTGGGAACATCCCTGAGCTTTTTCTCTTCCAGAATATTTTTGAAAGTGACCAAGCACTGTTATTTCCTAGAAAGTTTGGTCAGCTTCTTGCACATGAATTTTTAAATCCCTGTTCTATTATTTCCTTATGACACTTATTTTTATACTGTCTTTTGAAAAATAAACATTGGGGGTTGGACTAGATGATCTCCAGAGGTCTCTTCCAACCCCAGCTAGTCTGTGATTCTGTGGAATAAGTCAGGAGTAATCAGAGAGAAACACAAGGCATTTGAAGCATAAATAGAAGGAAGTAAATGTTACAATGTGTCACTCCAGTCAGTGGTCAAATCTCCAATTTTAATCTTGATGGCTGAGTTAAAGAAAAAGACATCCTTTTAAATAACTTGACATCCTTTAATGATTCATGAAAGGTAAATTTGAACATTTGACTTCATTACAATAATACAGCTAGTTTAAATTTTTATTATTTTTAAGCCCACAGCCAGCATGCTGGAGTAAGTTATTTGCAGTGTGTTTTTAAAGACCATATTGAAATATTAGCCATAACTGTCTGTTGTGTATAAAAAAAAAGGGGGAGGGGGTAATGTTTGAAGTTTAATCATGCTTCTACTTATCCTTAGTCCCAGAGCAATCCTTTTTTCTGCTGCTGAGCTCAAACAGCTAGTAGCCATGTTTGATCTGCTGCCCCATGGAGCAGTGCCCTATGTGAATTTGAAGTTTTCTCAACCCGGGAGGCCTGCAAATAAAGACTAGCCTCAGGTAGCCAGATCTCTCCTTCCCAAAGCAGCTCCCGGGGCGCTGCCTGGAGCAGTCCTCCTGAAATTGTTTCAGGCAATTGCTACAGACTATCTCCACTACTGCCCCTCTTACCCCCTCCTTCTTTCTCCTCCTCCTGGCATAAGGGAGGAGTTTTGGAGTCCAGGAGTCCTCTTTGACTTTAATAAAATGAAAAAAAAATAAAATAAAAAGCAGAGCAGTTTGTAGGGAACTGGCACAGACTGTGGAAACAGGAGCCACAGCAAGACAAAACCCAGTGGCCTTCAAAACTTTTTTCCCTTCTTTCTCACCACATGACTTGGAGGATGTGGACAGTAATTAAAGGACCCCCTAGCTCCTCATTTTCTGTGCCTGGTCCTTTGATCTGGTTCGTGTCGGGTAGCTATTTTCATTGTTCCTGTCTTTTCTTTTATTCTCACCCAGTCCCTTTGATGTGAGCAATGATGATCTTTAATTCCAAAATAGGAGATGGGCAGGATAGCAGTACTGGGCTTATATAATGCATCTTTCACATCTTATTTTTAAACTTGAGCATAATAGGTGTAAGTCAGAGCCTGGGGAGCATTAACCCTTTCCACACAGGGGAACTGCTGAGAAGGTTAAGAGCTATCATTTTTGGTAATGTCAGTCAGGTTAATATTCTGTAGATGCCTATAGATGCATTTGTGAAAAAGATTATTGTTGGTGTTTTTGTTATTATTTTATTATAATACTACTATTATTGCTATTATTATTACTATTACTATTATTATTTTCCTGCAAATATGACGTATCTCGAAATATAGTCTGGAGGGAGTTTGTCCTAATTGTTCCCATGTGGGAAAAATGTGCTGAGAAAGAACAGTAAAGCTAATGTAGTTATTCTGACTGGCTTCACTTGGCAGCACAGTGGGAGTGAAGCATACTGTTTATTAGTGTATGTTAATAAACTATAAGGGACAAGCTGCAGGTGGTGGTTTATAAACTGTTAGCTCAGGTAGGATAGATGACAACATGGAGGTTATTAGCAGGAGAGAAGAGCTGGAAGTTCTAATTGTCTTGAAATCACAGAAGCCTGTTATGTCTCTATGTGCTGCATCTCTATCATGGGACACACAAACCAAGTAACTGCACCCAGCCAAGATGGTGCCACCCACAGCACTGGGGCTGGAGCACCCTAATGGCAGACCATATGAGGTGGCATATGCTGGAGCCCCTCTGCTATGCCAGGACATTCCTCTGCCAGGCTGACCAGGGCGGCACACATGGCATCCCTGTGCCACGCTTTCCAGGGCAGCACACACGGCATCCCTGTGCCACGCTTTCCAGGGCAGCACACACAGCATCCCTGTGCCACGCTTTCCAGGGCAGCACACACAGCATCCGTGTGCCACGCTTTCCAGGGCAGCACACACGGCATCCCTGTGCCACGCTTTCCAGGGCAGCACACACAGCATCCCTGTGCCACGCTTTCCAGGGCAGCACACACAGCATCCGTGTGCCACGCTTTCCAGGGCGGCACACAGGGCCCCCCGTGCCCGCCGCGCAGTGCGGGAGCCCCCGCGGCGCCCCGCAGCCCCAGGGAGGCAGGTGGCGCTGGCTGAGCCCCATGGCCGGGGTGTCCCCGGGGAGGCCCCGCATTACCGCGGTCCCCATCTGCCTCGGCCGAGCCTCCTCCCTCCGGGCCCCAGCAACAATGGCTCTGCTTCTGCTGCGGCGCCCTGCCCAAGCCGGCCCGGTGACATTTGCAGGGTTCAGCCGTCACAGCGCAATTCGCTCGGGAAATGCAGCTGTAATTGTAAATAGGTAGCCCAGTATTTTCAAACTTAAGGACTCAAGACACCCGTGCCCAATTTAACTCTAAACGCCATGAAGGGGGGCTCAATTTTCCCCAGTGCCTTTTGTTTTATAATGATTTTTGACTGAAAATTCTGAAAATTAGAGGGTTTCTGCTCAACCACTTAAACATTAATGTTTGAATATTTTTGTCACTGTTTTTCGTGTTCACAAGATTTAAACAGGCATAAATTTTTCTAAAAAACCCTCAGCATTGTCCCTGTTTTCCTGGTAGAATTAATTGCAGGCAAAACATAACATTGTCAGTAAGAAATAACAAAGAAGCAGTGAGGATAACCAAGATTAAGTGTGGCAATGGGCAGAGGATAATATGTACCTTGATGGGTCGGATTATGTTTTAGTTTAATGCCTGCCTTTTTCTTTTCATTCCCAATATATATATGCATAAATACTTCTATGTCTGAAACAATTTTAAATGTGGATTTATACCTTTGTGACACCCACTTTTTTAGGGAAGTAAAAATGTGTGTTGTGTTTGCATAGTTCTTAAAATAACAGCTGTTTATTAGATAACTTTCTGGATGATTCTTATTATATGTTATGGTCCTGCCTTAGCAAAGTACTTCTGCAGATGCCCAGCCCGAGCACGTGACTGGACACGTAGGCTTTTCAGCTTGCACTTGCTTAAAACTGAGCACATGCTTAAATACTTTGCTAAAGAGAGGCCAAGACCAGATGTAGTGAACACCTATAATTAACTTTGTTAAATGGCTTACAACATGCCACTTTTTTGCATGTGCTTTTAAATTTCCCACTTGATTATCATCTGGGCTGAACTTCTGTGTGTTTTTCCTTGTCTGCAAGAGCCCTTTTTTCTTTTTCATTAAATGCAGTTGGTTCCCTCAGAATATTTCTCAGTTAGATGTGAAGGAAGAAGAATTCTCTTCTAGTTCTTCCAGTACAGTTAATCTTCAATACCAGTGGTTTTGTAGCTATGGTGTTCCACGGAAATAAAGGAAGGAAAGGTTGTAGAAAGGAATAATATTTCACTTGGAGCACCTTCTCGAGTTGGAAAAAGTAGACACACTTCTGAGACCTGGCAGAGGGATGTAGAACCTGTAATCTTGTCCACTTTTTCCAGCTATATCAGCTAATCTAATAATAGAAGCTTATATGGCAATGTAATTTCTTTTTTTAGACAGAGCAAAATAAACATTGAAATTGCAAAGGGGAAAGTTGGCAGCAATACATTCCTCAGTGAGCACTAGCGCCCTTTCTTGAGCTGGAAAGAAAAAAATCCCTCTTTCTAAAACAACCTTGTTTTAAGGGCTTAAGCATGCTCAGATAGCCTCTAGTTAGGTTTCAGCAGTCTAATGAAGCCTGCCTTTTTTGTGATTTCACTGCACATACTCCCTGCCTGCCTTGATTGGCAGCTGGGTAGCAGACCTCTGCAGCTGTGACAATTTGCCTGAGGGAGACTGTAAGTGTCTCATTGAAACTTGCATTGTAAAATCCTCCAAAATGCCTCCCATAATATTAGGCACAGGAGAAAAACACAGGTGTGAAAAACTTTCACAGATCCCATGAGTTCAATGTCTCTTGGCAGCTTTGGTGGATTCGGTGTTATAATATAAATTTTAAACTTGCACTTAGGAAACAGAAGTTGTTCCATCTTCTGTCACAAGAAGTGGTGAAAACCGGCAGCGCTTGCACCGCTCTTGCCTTTCCAGGATGCTGAGGGCTGGTTATCCACTGGTGAAACTTGTCTACCTGCTGTAACTCGGCAGCAGATTCCAGCATGCAGAGGACACGTGTGTCCCCACTGCTGAGGCGTTTTGCTGGCAGAGTTTTGGGAGCTTGTATTTTCCAAGTGAAGGCATGGTCTCATACTGTCCCATAATGAGCACTTGGTGATTGATTCTGCTTCTGTTCAAGGAGGAATTTGAAAACCTAAGCGGTGTCTCAATGAAATCAGCCTTCCTATATGTATGCACAATTCTATCATTTTCTCTTCCATTGGTTAAGTAGCTTAATGGACTCCTCACTAGCACATAGGTGAGATTCAGCACTGCCAGCATGACTGGAAGATGAATCTCAGTCTCTGAATGCTGATCCTTTTGCTGGTGTGTTTGTTCCTAACTGCTTGCCTGTGTGTTGCAGCAACTTTGCTTCTTACATTTGGCATAAATGAATCTCAGTATGACTGCAGCCTTAAGATCTGGCACTTCAGCCGTCTCAGTAGGTTCAACACAATATTGAGGAATTAAAGTTCTGAAGAAATGCAAGCAGCTAAATTTAGACTTAAGAAACGTGCCTGATTTGAGTGAGCTATGGGTATGCTGATACATGGAACTTTCCCTGCAAGCCAGCCAGGCTTTATTTGTTGCTTAAAGGGCGGAGATTTTAGTTAAGTTGGAACGTTTGACTTGCTTTCTTGAATTGTTTTTGATTAGTCACTGAGTGCAAGGTTAAGCTTTAATAACATATCCATTGTAATAAAATCATGCTGGTGACTGATACAAGTGGCTAAAAAGATTTAGATACACTAGTCTGTTAAACTAATATAATTTGGAAGTGCTCTGGAAATAAGCACATGAAATAAGAACCAAAGGCAAATTTAAAGATTTAACTCTTTCTGGGGCTAAGATTTTTGTGATCAGACTGGCCTTCTCTGGCAAGCTGGTTAACAAGGCAGCATGGCTGAAGGCTTGATAAAAAGAAACTGTTTTGAATTTAGTAATGAAAAGTGTTAATGGATCACTGGGTTTCTGCTGCGGTGAACTACTGACAGACCCAGTGATTAGTTAAAGCTGAAAATAACAAGTGTTACTGAGCCTTGTCAAATCTCAAATTCAAATGACATTCAGAAGTTTCATAAGAGACTCTCGATACTCTTTACCTGCTCTTGTGAACTTCAAACTTTGGTCAGTTCAAGACAGCTCAATGATGCTGTAATAAGTAGATTTAGTGAGTTGATAGTTGCTGTAAGGCTGAGGTTGGTTTAGTTTCAGATTTCTATCATGGTTTTCTGCTCTCAGTGCTTTCTGCAGACTGTCCTCAGAACCATGAAACTTGTGCTGATGTATAGTGATTCACTGTACTGTAAACTACACAAGAGGGCTCAGTTTCATGGATTTGTAAAGCTTTTGTATAAATCTTTTTAGTGGTGTCAGTTGAGAAGCTGAACTCAAAGTTCAGATGAGCATTAGTGGTATCAGTTGAAAGCTCAGTTTGAGGTAGTTGCTTGACAAGGCTGGTTCATTTCAGAGTTCCATTTTAAACAAACTTTGCAAAGCAGTTCAGTATTATGTTTTTTATTTCACACATGGGGAAACTGAGGCACAAAGCTATTGAGTTTCTTACCTCTCTAATGCACTCAGGAGAAGGTTGGCAGAACATGGAGCCTCCATATAGTGTTGCTGATGTGTTATTGACTGTGCTGTACTGCTCCTTGTACTGTTCCTTGCCTAGCAGGGAAGTCTAGTTTGTGGAAGGGAGGGGCGTTTTGTCTCTTCATCGAGGAAAGGAACAGATTTAAATGTCAGAGCTTGGGAAAGCCATTGTCTTATCTTTTATGGCAGTGAACACGTGGTCATGTTGCTCTGCTGACCAAATAAATAAATGAAACTGTAAAGGAAATAGTAGTTATGGAAAAAAAAACCCCAACATTGTGGCCCAGAGCATCTGTTTTCTACTGTATTTTTTCCCCTGGTCTCTTTTTATAATTTACATCCAAAACATTAAGTGACAGAATTTGGCAGAGTTGGATCTGTACAGAAGAGCTTAATGATTATGTAGCAGGGAATAAATAAAGCCCCTCAAGCCTGCTTAGTTCTCACCCATGCATGTGAGCAGGGGGTGGGGGAAGGAGTGTTGTATTTTTCTTGGAAAAAGACCTTTTCAGTTTCTCCTAATCTGGCACCTGGAGGTCCAGCTGTGCTGGCTTGAGGCTGTGTGTAGTCTTATGCATGGGAAGGATGATGGACAAGCCACTGTAGAAGTTGAAATGTTTCACGTCTCTACAGACGATATATATAGTTATATTTGTGAATAGTGGCAGTGCAAAATTGGAGGTGGAATTACTCATCAAACAATGATTTGCCAATAGTGCTGCAGTCTGGACTGGTTTCTGGTGTGATTTGTGGGGAGGAACAGCAGTGTGTGGATTTTCCAGCTTTGCTTGCTTGTGCTACAGCAGCTATGGAGCCACCGTGCCTGCCATCATTGCTTCCTGTCTCCATGAGATGACTGCAAATTATTTTCCCTGGGCTGAGCTCTGCACATGGCCTGGAAATGTGTCACTGTGGTTATGTTTGGCTTGGTCCTCTCCTAATTTGTACCAGTTTCTACTTCAATGTATTTCCATTGCCTTAATTCAATGGCAATATTTCTAATTTACTTGGGTATAAGTAAGAGTACTGGGTTCATTACTCCTAGCAGTTAGTTTTCTTGATTTATTTTTGTTCTTCAGTCACACAAATGCTAAGGTTAATTTGCTCTTAAACACTTGATTTCCTAGGACATAAAATGGACTCTGTATTTAAAGAAGAAAATAGAGGGCAGTTTTATTCTGCAAAGTGCTCTAGGTTGGGGGATGGTGGGTTTTGTTTGTTTGTATTACAGAACTTAGAAAATGTTGGGTTCATATTTGAGAAGAGAGAGATTTAATTTGCCCTCACTGGTACTCTTGGAACTCCTGGACGCATCAGCTGTGGATTGGGAGCTGATACAGAGTGGCAAGTACTTGGCCCAAGGTGTTTCCAGTGCCTTTAGTAATAAGTGATTTTAATGGAGAACTTCTCACAGCAGAGGAGAACTCAGAGATATATTCTGTGCTTTATTAAAGATGCTATGTCTCCACAGTGTACATTAGTCAGGGAGTTAAACAAGCATCAACATTAAAATAGACATTATCCCCTGCAGTGTATTTTCTTAGTGCTTTGTCCATTACAGTTCTCAAATGATGAGGTTTCTAGTCCTTCCTGTTGGAAACAACTCTTTTCTACTATTTATTGTGGATGTCTTCCTGGTGTCTAGTGTAAAATTTTGCTTTCTGCTCTTCTCTTGCCCTTTCCCAACATGCTCGATGGAATGCAGTGGTGGTGTTTACTGTATGTGATCCCCTTGTAAGCAGTTCCTGCACCTTCCTTAGCTGTTCTTTAACAAGATACATATAATCAGACCTTTTAACCTTTCCTCATAAATCAGTCCGTCCAGGCCATTAATCACTTCTGTTGCCCTCTTCTGAATTCTCTTCAATTTGTCATCATCCTGTGGCTGGGGACAGCTCGGTGACCGCAGCCCTGCACGGAGCTTCAGTACCAGCCCGCTACACCCGCGGCCAGGATTTATTTATTTTGTCCCTTTCCCTTTGTTTCATTCCCAGTCAGAATATATCTCCTACCCACTCTGCATAATACCTTCTTTAAAGCACTATGGAGATAATTTGCGGTCTTAAAGACCCTCTATCATTCTCTGATGTCAAATTAGCAGAGGTTGAAAGGGAAATGGATTGAACGTGACACACTTTGCTTCTCTCCCTCCCTTCCTTCCTTCCCCCACTCCCCACCCCAAAATAAACAACACAACTCTTCATTTGGTGCATATGCTCATACTGAATGTGAGGAAAGAGGTAGCATTAGAGAGGAAAAAAGATGCTGAAAATATAATTGCCTAATTGTGAATCCTAAGTAGCGCAGGCAGCAGGGGCGGCCCTGACTGGAAGAAATCAGAGGGTCACTAATTCACACTGCCAACATCCTAATTAGCTGTGCAAATGTAATGTTTATATTGTTGGGGATGAATTACAATACCCATTGTAGAATGGAAAGAAATAAATGAATTGTGTCAGTGGAGCTATGTAGAAAACACTCCTGCCGCCCCATTAAACCATGAGAAGTAGCTTAGCTACTAAAAAAAGTTTGTTTTCAGGCTGATGCGCAAGTCTAATTGG
Organism: Pithys albifrons albifrons; assembly: GCF_047495875.1. Lineage (NCBI taxonomy): Eukaryota > Metazoa > Chordata > Aves > Passeriformes > Thamnophilidae > Pithys > Pithys albifrons. Next base: position 8,969,620 of record NC_092469.1, on the reverse strand, counting down.
GTTTCCAAAGAAAGGAACATGTTTTAATTATTAATTAGAAATCAGAGGAGTAAAAGAGTAGAAATCTGCTTCAGCTGGAGGTTTTGCTCAATGCTGGATTTCTCCTTAATAAGCTGAAACATTCCAGGCCTGCCTTAGTTAGCGGTTGGGTGCAGTGGCTTTACTCGGGGGGTAGACATCTTAATGCTCATGTAATTATCATGTAATTATTTTGTAATGTGGGATCAAAATTTTGCATGGATGGCATTCTTTCACTGAACTTGAAAAATAAAAAAAGTTGTGTTCATTAATGCAGTGATTCAGTCATTTTGGTCTAAGAAGCAGGGTTCCCTCATCCCCCTCCCTCTCTCTTTAAGACACAAATATTTTGAAACAGTTTTAGAGATGTGACCTCAGGATGAATAGAAATATTTAATTTAGATTTTGTTGAATATTTATCAGATTTCTTGTTGGTAATACTGCCTTTCAACAGAAGTGTCAAGTGGGTTGCAATTATCATCAAAGCTGATAGGTACAAATAAATGATGATCCTGTCTGCTAACACAGGGCATGCAGGTTCATAAAGAGGGATTTTTGCGGAAGTCGCTTTCTCTCTATGAATTTTCCTCCCTGTTGCCATTGAACTTCTGGAATCAAAGTTGTTAAAGATTGATAGACTTTGTCAGGATTATGGCCCATCATAATAAATATTCCCTATGGAGTGACAGGGTATGTTCTAATGAACTGAGAGTGCAGAGCTGCTTCTTTTGACTTGTGCTTTCTAATGCCTAGAAGTTCTCTTGAGCAGAGTTATGCTTCTGTTTACAACTGCAGACAGCTTGTCTGCACAGATGAAAATGTTATTGGGTGAGTGCTGTAGCTCTTACTGCTGGAAATCACTGACAGCCTAGATCCAAGCAGAATCTCAGGTTAAACCCAAGAAATTATAGAAGAGCTGCTGGCTCTTGAGTTGCCGGATGTTTGTAGATGCATGTGTGTTTTAAGGGGAACTGCCCATTAAATGTCTCAGCTTTAACAGGGAAAGAGGACGGGAAAGAAGAGCACTATGACTCCATATGGCTCCCTCGGTGCGGCAGTAAATCCTCGTGTTAGTGGGGTGCAACTGTGAGGAAGTACAGAGCTTTCTCTTGATGTTGCTGTTTCATAGTAAAAAATCCATGGAGGAGATGGGGAGGATATAGCTAATGTGGAATGGATGGCTTCCTTCAGGGTTATGGCTTCCATTAACTTGTAGATGTGGCATTATGATAAACTAAATGTCTGGCTTAACAGAACAACCATTGAGAACATTTCAGTTGGCCTTTTTTCATGTGTCTGCTGAAATTAGTATGTTTGAAAATGTTTGGTTTGGATTCACAAAAGAAGTTAAATATCCTGATTGCGGGCCATTAAACACCTGTTTCGTCCTGTAAGATTCAATATACCTTTTTCCAAAACCTGTTTTAAGAAGTCTATGGAAAAAACTGTTTCTTAGTTTATCAAACAGCTGCACTGTACTGTCTACCCCTTCTCTGTAGTTTATTTACATGCTGTTTAGTCATGAAGGATTTGACAAAGATGGATAGGCGTATCAAGAAGTGACACTATGGTTTGTGCTGCTACCAAGAGCTAACTCTGTTGATGTGGACTGTAAGGTGGGCCTGGTCCCCTTCCCTGCTTACAAAGTTTTCCTTATTACCTAAAGGGAAACCACCTTCACGACTTGTATTCTCCTAGCAGAGGTCAGGTTAAGCTTCATACTGTAATGAAAGTAACAAGTAATTAAGAATAACAAGAAATTGTGATTAAAAACTCAAAACAAGACCTTAACTTTCAAGGGGCCATGTGTTGGAAAAGTGCTCTCCAGTTTAACCATATGGATGGGTGGAATGTGGTACCTTCTGCATGTTGAGAAGAGGCCTTAGTAATTTGTGACTTGACATATTACTGCCGTGTTTGCTTTTGATCATGCCAGAGATCCACAAGGCTCTGCCACATCCTTGCAGGAGAATGCGTGTGGGTGCCTGTAAACTAAGTCTCCCATGTTCAGAGTTAAAAAGCAAGAGGGTCCTTAGTTAAAAGAAGACCAACTTCTAACAGACATGTTTCTTGCCTTGGTCAAATAATGGAGTCAATGATCCTGTCCCTTCGCCTCATTTGCTGAAAGCTGCAAAAACCAGTTTCAAGTACCATTTTGTGGACCAAGAGTGAGCTCAACTCACTTGGGTGTTTTTTGGTCACACTAAGAAGGCTAAACACACCATCCAGTAAAATGCTTTAGCTTGAAGAGTGGAATTGGTCCTTTATTTTGTGGAGGCTGCTTTACCTTTTTGTGAAAAAGGAAGCACAGACAAGGTGCTGCTGGTGGAGCAACAGGGTACTAGGTTGAGATTAGTACAAGAATACTCACAGATGTCCTAGAAAAGGACATCTCAAGGCCTCATGTGTGAGTGTGTGGGTCTGTGTGATGGGACTGCTGACACTTTTGACTTCTTGAATTTATGTTCTACTGTTGTGTCTCTTGGCACAGCCTTACAGAAGAGCAGGGCTTCTTCAACAGACTATAAAAAATGCTTCAGATCAGTGGCACCACAGATACTGCTTGCCTCATCTGACTCAACTGCTAAAGTAATCCCCATGATCAGGCTTTGAAACAACGCCTCTGTGTCATCCTGTGTCATTTGACACAAAAAAAGGAAGGGACCATCCACAGGGACCTGGACAAACTTGAGAAGTGGGTCCACAGGAACCTCATGAAGTTCAACAGGTCCAAGTACAAGGTGTTGTCTCTGGGTTGGGGCAATCCCAGTCACAAGTACAGACTGAGACATAAACTCATTCAGAGCAGCCCTGCAGAGAAGGACTTGGTGGTTCTAGTGGATGGAAGGCTGGACATGAGCCAACAGTGTGTGTTCACAGCTCAGAAGGTCAGCTGTGTCCTGGGCTGCATCCAAAGCAGCGTGGTCAGCAGGGTGAGGGAGGGGATTCTCCCCCTCTACTCTGCCCTCCTGAGACCCCACATTGAGTCCTGCATCCAGCTCTGGGGTCCTCAGTTACAAGAAAGATGTGGGCCTGTTAGAGTGGTTCCAGAGAAGGCCACAAAGGTGATCAAGGGATGGAGCACACCTCCTCTGAAGACGGGCTGAGAGAGTTGGAATTGTTCAGCCTGGAGAAGAGAAAGCTCTAGGAAGACCTCACTGCAGCCTTCTAGTTATCTTAAAGAGGCTTATAAAAAGGAGGGAGAGGGACTTTTTATACAGGCAGATAGTGATGGCACAAGGGACAATGGTTTTAAACTGGAAAAGGGCATGTTTAGATTGAATGTTAGGAAGGGTGGTGAAGCACTGAAACAGGTTGCCTAGAGAAGTTGTGGATATCCTATCCCTGGAAGCATTCAAGGTTGGATAGGGCCCTGAGCAACCTATGAAGTGAATGGCATTCCTGCCCATGGCACTGGGGTTGGAACCAGATGATCTTTAAGGTCCATTCCAACCCAAATCACTGTTTATTAAAGGCACCATTTTGACCTTGGTAGTTTCTTCATCCACTGCAACTTCAGGAAGCTCATCTTTTGTATGGGAGAGGCATGATTAGCAGCAGTGGCATGTGCTTGGCACTGCTGTGTGATTTGCAGAGGTACTTGCAAGATGCCTGAAGGGTGTTTATGTTCATTTTGCCATTTTCAGTAATCAACTCTTACTGATTTTTTTCAAGAAATCAAAGTTCTTTTATAGGACAAAATTATGGAGGTTTCTCTTTTGTCAGTGCATTTTTGATTTCTAAAAGTTGCAGCAACTTAGAAGCTTTCTTGCTTCTTGCCCCCCTGTGCTCCAGCACACACAGAAACTTGTCTTTGAACCAGTCTGGGAAGTGTTTTATATGGAACATTTGCTGATGTACTGTTTTTCTTCCTAAGCCATCAGTGAAACAACTCTCCCTTCTTCCATGAAAAAGCTGACCCACCTCAGTCACCTTTAGCATAGATGAACTCCAACACAGCCAAAATAACATGAATATCCAACTAGTGTCCAGGCAGTTTCAAGTTTGGGAGTTCAATAGGATATTGTTTGCAGGTCCTTGTGTTACACATGATCAGTCAAAATGTTTTTAATGGAATACATACTCTCCCACAAGCAATACATTCAGGGCCACAAACACACAGGTACAGATTTAGGTATTATTTAATCTTCTTTAGTTTCGAGAGGCTTTAGCAGTTGGCTGCGCTGCGGTGGGTCAGTGTTGGCTGGCTGCCAGATGCCCACCCAGCTGTGCTCTCTCACTCTCCATCCTCAACAGGACAGGCAGAGAAAGTAAGATGAAAAAGCTCATGAGTTTAGATAAAGACGGGGAGATTGCTTAGCAATTAGTGTTATGAGCAAAACAGACTTGATTTGGGGGAAATGAAACTAATTTTAGTTTATGCCCCAGGAGGGCTGGGAAATGGGGGGTTGTGGCCAGTCCAGTGATGATCAGTCAGTGGTGGGTCTGTTGTGGAGCTGACTGGATCCAGCACAGGGCAGCCCCTGACCTCTACTCACAGAGGCCCCCCAGCAGCCCCCTGCTACCACAGCCTGGCCACGTACACCCTGTACATGCACACATTCCCCTCCTGTGCTGTGCACTGTGGGCCCCGGCCAGCCTGACCCCTGGCCTCCAAGCAGATGTCTCCAACTTTTCTTGCCTGCTGTCAGGGTAAGTAGGTGATGGGCTCTCACCCGAATGTTGATCCTGAGCCCAGCTTGTGGAGGCCCCCTTTGATGTTTTATTTTGGCTGCTTGCCAGGGGGTCCAATTTTTAAAGCACTGGGGTAACGATCAGATTATTTTTATTATCCCTGCTTCAGAATTCACTGTTCTGCAGGCGTCGTTTCCTGCACTCTTGCTGGGTAGCTAGTTAGCAAAATGTCCCCGAGAAGGACGTGCCACCAGATGCAAGATCTGTTTCTGTGACGCTGGGAGGAATAACACAGGGACTGCAGAAGTTGCTTGTCTGTTCAAATGTTAATGTCACAAACTGTGTCTTGCTCTTCACTTCTTTCCTCATTTAGCCATACCAGAACACTATTTGGAAACAAGTACAGTGCACCTCGTGGATCAAGAAAAGCCTTTCTTGCCTTTGTTATCGGTACTGGTGATGTGTGTTAGCGTGTTATGGTGTGAGAGCATGTGTACATTGTAGCAAAACTCAGTCTAGAATTAATACCTGCCTGGAGTTTTCTACGTACTTAGGTGGGAAATTCAGCTTTATCAATCATAAGTACCATTAAGATTTATGTATTGCCTAATTTATTAATCTGAGTAAAAAGAAGGCAAAAATGTATCTGATTCATTGAATATAATCTTTTGGGCTGATCCGGAAGATGAAGAAAAGTACTGAGCACTTGCTTGGAATAGAAATCTTTTAATATTATCATTTGATCTAGAAATAAACTGGCAGAGCAACAAAGGTTGCCTATATTTAGCATTCATGGTATTTTACTGCTAGATACAGTGCCTAACTCAGATGTCAGAAAATAAGAGACTTTGTACAAAAGCTGAATTTTATTCATTTTGTGACACTCTTCCTAATGCTACCCAAACCAGCATGTGTTGGTCTAATGACCCTTCTGTATCTCCATTTTTATATCACTGTAGCTGTTTGGAATTTGGAAATTCTCAATTACCCTTTGCACTGTAACATTTGAAGCTGTGCTTAAGTGTAAATGTATTTTGATGCCTCTGTTTGCTTTAAATGACAGAAGCATAGAATATAAAATAGAATATATTAACAGTCTTCTCGCTTAAAAGATATCAATTATTGTGACGCAGAAAGAGTTAATCTTAGCTTTGAGCTTACTTTATGGAGCTTCTGGATACATGTGTTAATTTTCTCAGATGAGGGATAATGGATGTCACTTGAGAAAACAAACTGATTTGGGTTCTTTCATACTTTGTGGGTTTATGTCCCACATGGTATAAAGGCAGGCTCTGGGAGATTGCCTGAAATATGCCTGGCCTCTCAGCTGCACTAAAAATAATTCCTGCTTCCCTTATTTCTAGATGTAATTCTGAGATGTTGCAAACCTTACCAGCTCCTTGTTTAGGAAAAAGGTTTCTGTTCAGCTTAAAGGAATGGTCTTTAGGTGTGACTGTTGTATTTCCAAACTACTCCGTTGTAAGAAGGCATGTGTGTTTTGGAGTTATGTTGTTTTGTTCAATCACTTTTGTTACAAAGTGTTTGTGGTTGTGTGACCTTCTTTCTTTGAGAGCAGCAGTTCACATTGGATTTTGGCAAACTGGGTTTGATTGTCCTTGCTTTACCAAGCTCTAGCACCTAGATGACAGTAATTCACCGTCCAATACCCCCACAAAACCTATTTATGCAGAACTTGACATGATTTGCAGTCTCCATAAAGGAGGAACATAGGATTTAAGCAGTGCCTAGAATTAAGTTTTTAGGCCTCCATTTCAGTTATTGGTTGAAGTGTTAGGCTCTTCAGATGGCTAAACTGTTCTTGCTATAACCTTGCACTTAGCACCTTATAACAGAGTTGCACTATCAATTCTCTGGCTCCTTCATAACTTGAAGGCAGAAAGATTGAAAGGGAAATTGCTGCCCAGCATCAGAGAGTTTAAGACAGACAGTTAAATGGATATTAGGAGTGATAATAGTCCAGTTTAAGCCAACATAATCACAAACTTTTTATTAATATTGGCTTACCACTGTCCATTTTAACCCATTGCCTGTGAATGCCAACAAGCATCCCAAAGTCAGAGTACTTGTTTGAGATTTGTGATCTGCAGCACATACAGGTTCAAAGGTGATGTTTTATTTGTTTGTTTCTAGAGACAGAAAAAGATGCTGGCAACTCATTGATTTTGGAGAGGCTATTTTTTCCAACACCTATTTTAAGGGAAATGCGTGAATGGAAAATTTTGTTTCCATGAATTCAGATAACATCTGTATTAATATGGTATATTGTAAGGATCATTAATGTGCAGAGTATATTATCAGGTGTTCACTAATGCACTTTTGATGAGCTTTAATGATGCTTGCTGTAGTGTTTTTTCATCTCTTTTCTCCCTCCCCCTCCCCCCCCTTTTTTTTCTGCTTGATTGTAATAATGACTTAACCCAGGTGGTAGACTCTATCCAGAAAGTGCCCAGGGGAAATATTATTCCCTAGTACCAGCAAACATCACAGACAGTCATTGAGTTCACTATGGAAGTTTCCTCTGGAGAAAGGTCTTGGATCTCCCCTTGGGTGCCTAGACCTGCTCCCCATTTGTAGTGCAATAATCTGGCTTTGGGATGAGATGAAGAAATGGCAGAAAGAAACAAGATGAAAGTGTCAGTGGAGGGGAAGGAGAGAAGCCAATAATGCATGGTAAATTTTGAAATTACTGATTTTGTTAAAAAATAACCTGTAGTAGAACAGAATCCTGGAAAGTATTTTGGTCACTTGGAGATTGCTTATTAGTCAGGAGCACAGTGCAGTTCAAAATGACAAGGTTGAGTATATGTACAAGGATAGAGATTTTTCCCTTTGGATGTCTTGGGTCTTTGGATGATTGGTTGTGGTCATGCTAGAAAATACTTCCATTTTTTGGATTTGAATCATATTTGTCCTTAATATTTGTCTTTTATAGCTCTCCTAATCTGCACTGTCAGTCAGGAAACATATTTTAAAGCCATAATTTCATAGTCCTTGTTATGCCATCCAATTGCACAGAAAAGCAAGCAAGTAAGTGTCACAGATACACTGTGGCTTCGTTGAATAGACATGCCGTCTGAAATGCAAAAGAGAAAATACAGTCAATGATGACAGAAAAATACTACAAATACTTTCAACTGAGCAAGTTCTTTGTAGTAGTGAGTTTGCAGAGTGTCAGGTATCACTCACTGTGTGCCATTAAGATTTACTGGCAGTAGCCAGCGCATGCACCACAAGCAAGAGTAAATCATGTCCATTGTTTGAAAGATGGTCTCGTAAGTTACCCAGGTTTACAAGCACAGGGAAAGAAGGGGGTTCTTTGTTTTCTTATTTTTTCCAAATCTCTGCTTCATTGTTCATAGAAGAATTCAAAGTAAAGCACCCAGGAAGAAGATTATGCTGTTAGGTTGCTTTTGGCTATGCTATATTGAAAGCTGTACTTTGCAAATGTAATCTGCAATGGCAAACGGTGTACAAAGGGAAAGGAGTCGTGTTGTTGCACATAGTGTTTTCCATTTGCTGTACAAAAGCTTGTTCCAATAATTTTGTGCCCTCCCCTTCTCAATGTCTTTTCTAGGCAGCAGCTGAATGCAGGCCCCTGTACCCCAGAGCTGGGCATGTGGTGTGGGGAGACCTTTCACAGCAAAGGGTGCTCCCAGCAGGGAGGCTCAAGCACAGCTTCCCCACCACTGGCTGTTTTGTCTGGAACTTTCCCAGATTTTCCTTGAAGTTGTTTCTGCTCTCTGAAAGTGCTTTGCACCATCTCCTAATCCACTCATATCTGCCCCTTTTAGGCTGCAGGAGCCCCTTAATATTCTCCACGGATGGGGCAAAACTAAAAGGACACTCTGCAAGTCTCCTAAAATGGAAATGAAAACCCTAAGTGATATCTGGCCCAAAACTGTTTTAGCTTTCTCTTGGAAAAAGAGGCGTTTTAGTGGTCTTTTCCTTCTGGGAGCATGGTTTCCTTCCCCAGTGAGATGCATTTTGTGTCAGCTGTTTCTATATTAAAAAAAATCTCCTGAAATAACTGCTTTTGGCTTGTCAGCATCTGGCAGTCCTCTCTTCCTGAAGCAGGCACCACCAAGGTCCCACATGAGCACGAAGGAGCTCTCCCTCTATGGCCCCTGTGGAGAGGGGGGTGCCTGGCCCGGCCGGGGTCACAGGTGGGGCAGCCCGAATGGATTGCACTGCGGTTGCTTCTGATGTGCCTGGCCCGTGCATGCACACCCCGATTAAATTTCTGTTCTTGTCAGTCCATTAAACCTCCCAAAGTGATTTGTTCTCCCCAGAGAGTCACGGGAGAGGGGGTGGAAAGGTAAAAAGAGAAAGGAGAAAAATAAAGAAAGGCTGGTGGGAGGAGAGGGTGAACCAAAAATGAGTAAAACAGAGCTGCTGAATCCAATGGCCAAGTATTACATTATAGACTCCCAGTCTGGATATAAACAAAATGTTTCCTTAGAGCAGAACCACATCCAAAAACTAGAAAAACTGTTTTCCAGAGCTGAAACAGACGTGCTCTGTCCTGCTTCAGGAGTGGGAGAAGGCGACTTACCTCTTGCACCCCAGCCCTCTTCATATGCCCATGTGTCAGCCCCTCCATTAGCACTGTGAGCAGCCTGTGGGGTGTTTGAGGGGTTGCTTATGTTCTATACCTGGATCCCCAGGTGATTTCTGCTGCCAGGGCAGGCTGTTGGCTGTCTTGGCTCCTGCAGCAATTGTGCCTTTTGCTGCTGCCGTGTCCTCCCCTTCCTCAGGCCAGGCCTGTGGGTGCTGCTGTGGCTGCTGCAGCTGGAAGAGCCCAGCCCCTCACATCAGGACAAGCACCATTTTCTGCCACCCACCTTATCTCTGCTGTCTGCCCTGGACTCAGATGCCTGACTCCATCTATCCAATCCTTGGGCTGATTTCCATTGTCTTCTCATAGCACTGTGTTGTCTTGCCATGTGCCTCAATGGCCCTGATCTGACCAACCAGCTTTGTTCATGTATTGTGTTCAACACTGCAGAATTGGGTGGGTTTTGCAGGCTGGTGGTGTGGCTTGCATGGCTCTGTGTGACAGTGACCACCACACAGTGGCTTCCCCAAACGTCCCTTCAAAGCACTGAGGGTGGAGCAGGACAAGGCTGCATCTCTTGATGGGTTTTAGGTCAACCAGGTTCTTAGTTTTGGGGAGTCTATTTGTCTTAAAATATAATCCAGCTAAATGAAAAATGTTTTCTAATAAAACAAGAAAACCCATGCCAAAAGAGCATGAATGTTGTCACCAAAGATAATAAAAGTAAAGGAAATTAATACTTATAGTTGACCTCCAATACCTAGGCACAGTGGGGTGTAGCAAGGAAGTAGTTAGAAAGGCACCATGGTGAGCCTTAGCAGTGAATTACCTTACTTTTATTAACTTTCTGACAACCTCAGTGAATTTCCTTTCTTTTTATGAAGTGATTAAAAAAGCTAATCAGATCATGTAATTAAAATACATAATTACACAATCTCAGAGTTTTTCATAATTACTGTACATGGTAAATATTGTTACCTGATAATACTTTGCACAAGAATTCTGCCAGGAATTTGTGTAGGATGGTTAGGAGGTGTCTGTTTTCCAGTGTTTGCAATGGAACCTCCCCTAATGACACTAAACAGATAGTAAAATGTCTTAAAATGAAAAAAATGTAGTGAAACTCTAAAATAATGACTCAGTTGTCCTTTTTTAATGCTTTTGTACATATTGGGCAGCTGGTGTTGCGTTGACATGGTGTGTTTCATTGCATTTATAATGGCTGTTTCCTTTGTGCTCACACCTCTGCTTCTATTTTGTTAGGCACCACCCACTGGAAAATGGGTGTTTTGATACAAAGCAACAGAGTAAGAAAAAAAATCAGATCAAATCCAGTATCTCAATTACAGCTGAAGAACTGAATTAAAATGGAGTCCCTCTTAAGCCTGTGTACAGTGACTTCAGGGTAGGCACGATTGTTGCAACCTTCCTGATGTCAGGTAGCCAGGAGATCCTGGACTATGGTTATGTTCATAGGAAATCCAAAGATACAAGGTATGATAACCCTAAATAATGGGAAAATTGATTAAAAAAAAAAGTCTGATGTGACTCCTAACACTCAGCTTGTAGAAACTGAGGGCCCCAACCCCTAAAAGGAATTTTTTGAAATCATACAGAAGAGGTTGAATCCCTGTCTTAAATACAGACAGATAGTTTGGTCCTGATCTGGAGCCAAGGCCAGTACTTATCACTCTTGGTACTCATTCTTTCATATGCTAAACTGAGTGTGAGATGGAGGAAGTGGGATTTTGTTTCAAAAGTAATTCTGGCTAAAAGTGTGAGGAAACAGTTACTGAATTTTTATTAATTTGTCTGATTTTGTTTTTTTGCAAGAGAGAGATGGGCTAAAGATCTTATTTCAGACAGCAGCCCAAGTTATCTGTAGTCAGAAAATTGTTTTATCCTAAAAATTTTTGCCTTACTAATAAAATTTTTTGCCTTAGTAAAATAAATATTGAAAAAAACTTGGCAAAACAGGAAAATAATACATGGATTGTATCTGGGGAACCTTGTTCTGCCACTGTTCTCTGGGAGACACTAGAGTTTCACAGTCTAAAGTTCTGTCTGGGCAGGGAGCTCTAGCTGTGGGTCTGGGAGAGGGACATGACAAATCCAAATGGATTCCAGGGAGGTTGCAAGGGGATTTTGGTATTTAGGTGTATTTAGGACACTAGGGGTTTTTGCAAGTGAAGGTGGTCTGAGCTTTAAAACTCTTTGTGTTGTTTATGAAAACAATGATATTTCATTCCCTTTGTGGGTGTATGTGTGTTCTCAGACATTAATTAAATGGACATGATTGTTTTTTAATGAATCTGGTTCTGGATGTACAAGTGTGTCTATCAAACCTTTGATGCCTAATTTTCCAGAGGTTTTGTGTGGGGTTTTGTTTGGTTGGTTGGTTTTGTAAGTTTTTTTGTTTCATTTTGGTTTTTTTTTAATGTTCTTTTACTGTTTTAATTTTTTTAACATTTTTTCCTCTGCGGGAAATGTGCCCCCACCCCAAACATCCACTTCCACTATTTCATTTAGTGGACTCTTCTATAGAAAGCCTGTGCCTTTCTGTAAAAAACCCTTCTGTACCTGTAGTGCCAAGATGAATTTTTCTAGGGTAAATTTGATCTCTCTCCCCACTGCCTCCTCATTCCTTTTACTGAGTTGTTTAGTCTATTAACATTCCAAGATACTTTTTGTAAGTCTAACCAGTCCTCATCATGTGGGCAAAGTTAGAGAGAAAGCTATTGACTATAGCTTTTCCCTTTATTTCATTTAATTCTCTGATACCAGTGCCAATATCTGTGTGAGGCTGCTCTCAAATGGAAGGAGTGCTGTTAGCAAGTCGGTGGGGAAACAGATATTTGTTTGCAAGTGCCAAGACATTTGCTGTCCCTCCTTCTCTTCAGGGATAAATTGAGATGATTCAGTGTATGCTCCAACCCTAATTTTAATGCCATTTAAACAAATCATTGTGCCCTGCACCTTTCCTCATTACAAATTCACTCTCTCATGTATCTGTGGCCAAGGTACAGAGACAGTTACTAACTAGAATAAATTGTACTATTCACATTTGTGGGAGGCAAAAAACCAACCACACACGTGTGGTCAGAAGGAAACCCACACTGCTGGTTAAACAAGGGCCATCTGAATACAGACAATCAGGACCTAAGGCTGTAGAACAATTGAGGAAGGTATCTCTGCTGTTGGGGAGCTTTAAGGAAAGCGCCGCCCTGCTGCGATTCGTGGGCAGAGCGTGGTACCTGCAGCTGGGGCTGGAAGCGAGGTTTCTACCAGGCTCTGTGTCTCTCTTGGCAGGAGCACAGCAGGGCCAGAGGGGCTGTTGTCTCCTGGTTGGATTTGCTCTGGCTCCCTGGCTGTGCTCCCCACTCCTGCCCGCCTGCACTGATGAGCATCCTCCCTACGGGAGGCTTTCTCAGGAGCGTGGTTGGTTCTGACTGACATCCTGAGAAGCCTCTAATGAATTTAGAGATGCTCAAAAAGGTCTCTCTGTAAACTTACGGTGTAGGAGATGGGGTGATCTCAGTGCCTGGTGCCCGCAGGAGAGGGATATTCAGTGTGCTGTGATTCTGAGGTGCTTGGAGTGGGCACCTCTGGGGTCATTCCCTGCAGCCTGCACGGGTGCTTGGCAAGGTTGGGTGTGGGTTTCCCCCTTGGACTGCACCAATACAGGTGTGAGCCCTGGGAAAACAGACCTTAGCTGTTGCCACAGTTTTTCTTTTGAAAGCCTGAGAGCACAGTCACACGATTTGTCAATTGGGCCCTTCATTCAAAAGGGCAAAGAAGTGTTGGAAGAAGAGAGCAGCTTTCGGTGGATGGTTTTGTTGTGTGGTGCAGTGCAAGTCCTCAGATCGTAGATGCCAGGTCACTGACGGTTAAACTTGAAAGGACTCTCATGCAGCACGTTTGTTGTAGGGAAACACTGGTGTAACAAGAACAATTCTTACCAGGTGGCAAATACTTTTGTTCACTTGCTTGTTTTAAAATTCTCTTCTTGTTTAAAATGATGGATGCTGTTAGTAAAAAACAGGTAGCATTACCATACAGCATGGAATACACATCTCTGCTAGGCAAGCCATGCTGTTTGGCTTTCATCTTGCATAGTACAAAATCTATAGTTATTTTCTTTTTAAATCTTTCAGTTTTTGCTGTCAGGTATTGAAAAGCAGAGGACTTCTTTCCACCTCTCTTTCAAGCAGTTCCCCTCAGGCCAGTCACAAGCATGGTGCAGATTCATGACCGATGTCTATGATAATCAGGAATGTGCTTCATATTCACCACTGTGTTTTTACATTTGTGTGTGCTCTTTTAATTTTAATTTTTTTTTAAATTGTTCACTAACAAATCCAGTCTTAATTAATTGTACTTTGTCATAACACATACCATCCCCAAGGAATAGGATAGTTGGAGCAAACCCCATCTCCAGTCTTGGGTCAGGTGGAGCTGGCAGCTTCTTCAGTTCCAGGGGCACCCACTGGGGTCACTGGGGCACATGAGCAGGTGAAGACCTTGAGGGGCTATACTCACCAGACTTGTGGAAGCTCTGATGTTTGCCAGTGCAGCTTCATTTCCATTCGTGGTGTTTGTTTGAAATCCTGACTCTGTATTCATGAAAGAGACAGGGAATACAAACACCTTTCTGAAACTATCTCTATGTAGAACTGGCTATATTTCATATTTATGTCATTTGAATTTTCAGGAGCGTTGAGTAACTGCTGCTCCTATTGAATTCAATAGGATTGATGTGAATACACAACACATTTGGAAGTCAGAACAATAATGCATGTGCATAGCTATAAAACAAGTTACTTGATACTGTTTGTCACATGTAATTTATTGATTTTTCTTCCCTTCTTCTTTGAAGGCAGTATAAAATCTGGAGGTTGTTGATTTTTACTGTTTGTTTATTGCTGACTAATTTCAGCCAACATGTGTTTTTCAGCATTAGGTCTATTCATCATGAACATCAACCCATTAAAACTTTAAGTGCATCACAGTTTCCCCACCTAGATCAAAATGGGAGTCTGGAACTGCCTACTTCTTTCCAGCTTAACAAGCTGGTTTTATTTTCCCCTACAACTTCCTCTAATAAGATGATCAGCTTTAAGTTCCTCAGGCCAGAAAGCTTGGCAGTAAAGTCCTGTGCAGGGCTGAGCTTTGAAACATGAGATTTTTCTCAGATTTGGAACATGGCAATTGTCTTTTCTAAATACTCATTTAGGAGCAAAAATCTGTTCTTGAGAAAGTACTTTTCTGTTATAGACAGAGACTGCAAACCCATTTTCTTAGAGGTCAGATCACCACTTACCATCAGTTGAGGATTGCATCATAGAAAGCCATCCTAGCAATGCAATCACTTCTGGTGACCCTAACCAGAAGACACAGAGGACCTTTGGTGTCTGGTCACAGTTTTCTCACTTCTTAGTGGTTCTTTTGACTCACAGTTGATACATGACAGAAAAGTGGGAACAGAGCTCTGCAGAAATGGAAACCCCACTCTAATACTCTCAACCATTACTGAAGCAGACAGGCATTTGTCTTAGCAGTAACAGCAGCTTATCAGAGAAGCAAAACAGTCTTTGTCCTAGTTTGCCACTGCCCCAGTTTTAAAGGCACTCGCTCCTCCAGACTGCTGCCCACACCATCAAAATGAGCTCTGACTTGATTCTGCACAAACTGAATATCCTGTGGAAAAGTGCTGCTTGTCCTTGTCACTGCTGTCTTCCAGGGCTCCCAGCTCACTGTGCAGGATATGACCCTCAAGTGAATTTTATGAATGAGCTAAATGGATTGTAATTGATGACTTAATCTTCACTTGAAAGTACAATGCAAAAACATGAAAATGAGCACAGCAAAGCATTAAATTAAATCACATCCAATCTGGTCTGTTCATGAAGAAAAGTCTGCCTGCCTCTTTACTTTCAGCTTCTGAATTCATTGAGTTTCTCCACACAACAGCTAGTCTGTGTTGCTGATGCTCAGTTACGGATATAAACTGAGGGAAAAAGCTTGAGCTGAGTCTGTCTGACTGCACGTGCCTGAGGGTACTCAGCAAAACAGCCTGAGAACAGGTGCCTGCTGTATTTGAGAGCTGCCTGATCAAATGGGAGGGAGGAAATAATAAATCTAGGAAATTAATCCCATGCATTTCATCCCACCAGAAAGGCTGTCCCGCTGGCCATGTTTCCACAAGTGGTTCAGTCTCGATGCTTGGGTGTGGGCTGTATGGGAAGCACCCTCCATGCTAACAGCAGCAAAACACAAGGAAGGGAAAACATCTCTCTATATAGATAAGAAAATGTATGAAGTAAGGCACGTATTGCAGAGACCTTCATGGAGGCTGATGTTCTTCCACTGCTCCAGGCTGGATCTTTGGCTCTGCAAAGGGGGCAGCGCAGGGCCCAGGACTGGCCCCACTCATGCTGTGATGAGAGCAGGTTCTGCAAAAGTGCTGTAGGGTCTGCTCAAATCACTGCAACCACCCTGCTTGTATCCCTGGGTTTAGATAAAAAAGGAAGCAGGCAAAGCTCTTAACCGCTGTGTGTTGTCTCTTTGTTTTGTATAATCAAGTGTTGAAATCATGATAAATGTTGACGTCAAGTAGCAAGAAGTGCAGAATATAATTGTGTGAGTGTAAGGCCAATGGGGTCATATGAGGTTTGTGCTGTGGCTAACACAATATGAAGAAATATTACTAACAATTAGCATAAGTATTACCATTTATTATAACTAATTTTATAACTAATTATTATAAGTAATAATTATTCTACTAGGATTATTTTCCTGAGGGCTTTGTCATTTGTAGTGTTTGAAAGTTGTACACGTCGTAGCTGAAACTCTAATTTTATAATATTCTCTATGTGAGTGTTACATCTGTGATAAGTGTGTGTGTGACTCCATATACAGTTTTGTTCTTTTACATCTGTCTTACAACATGCCTTTTTGCTAAATGCTCTGTAGGTATCAAAGCAGGCAAGAATGGCACAGGACCCTCTAGGTAGCAGGGTAAGCATGAGCAGCAAGCTATTAAGATATTTCTGTTATTCCACTGGTGATTTTGCAGGTATCATCTTCTAATCTTGCTTTTAAAAGGCTGAATGTGCATTTGAACATTTCTGAAGAGCAAATTGCTAAGAAAAGTATACATATAATCCTAACGTTTTGGTGGAAATAGGGTGAGTTATTATTGATTCACAGAGCACGACAAAACATCACTGCATGAATTAGCAAACAGCTGTTTCTAATTTGAGTTTAGAACTGTACACAGAGGAACTTGTTTTAGTGTTCACTCCTTTCATTTATAATGAATTTTAATTACCGCTACAGGTGAGAAAAATGTAGAAACAAGCTTGTATCTTGTGGAAGAAACAAAGGAGAGACAGATGCTAACAGATTTACAGTCTGTGATAAAAGGAATGTTTTGGTACACTTTACATGTAATTAGAGTGCAGCTGTTTTCAGTCCCAAGTCCATGATGCACAGCAGAATATAGTATCTGCTGCTTTTCCAAAGGGAGTAAAGAAAAACAGTGATTCAACTCTGAAAGCATTTAGTTTATTCCTAGATCTAACATAAAACTTTCTCCTCCAGCCCTATTAAGCCATTTATTGAAGTGTGAAACAACTTATTTAACGATATTTACTTTTTTGTTACCAGCAAAACAGACTGTTTGACAGAAGAAAAATAATGTTAAAAATAGCTTTCTGATTTTATCATCTGCATAGAATTATGGATCACCCTTGTTGATGGTCATTACTGAGTCTTGGTATCTGCTGATGGGAGACAAGGGCTCAGGCATGCATTACTCTGGCTTAACAAGTTTCTTTATATCAACTAAGCTTCAACAGACATCTTTGTGTGTACTTTTAACTTGCAGCATGAAAAAGACTAATTAGATATATCTTTGATCACTACAGAAAGGTTTAAACAAAGACAGAGAGGTTTAAACTGTCTGTGTGTAACAGTTTATCTGCGGCAGACATCCCAGCAAGTTTAATGTTTGAATTCTTCACTGCATCTTGTGTTGATTTTGTATTCGAAATACAAAGTTACTCTCTGCATGAGAAAAAAAATTAGATTATATATACTTTCCATTGAGCCAAACGTCTTTCTTGCTTTTTGAAAAAAATCACTAAAAAATAAATTGCAGTGCAAAGCTAAGAAGTTGGGAAAAGAGTCACTAACCTCTGGTAATTTAGTCCAATACAAATGCTTACCTCGTAAGCATATCATTAAGTATAACTGCATTTTTCTCAAATCACAGAAAACAATGAAAGCACTTCCTGTGGTGCCACTTACATTAGCACCTCTTAGATTTTTATCCAATTTGGAACATTTTATACATATCTACATATATATTAAAAATCGCACAGTGCCTTAAAATACAAAACTGTGAAGGTTGTTTG
The DNA here is from genome assembly GCF_047495875.1 of Pithys albifrons albifrons. Classification (NCBI taxonomy): domain Eukaryota; kingdom Metazoa; phylum Chordata; class Aves; order Passeriformes; family Thamnophilidae; genus Pithys; species Pithys albifrons. The sequence goes on along the minus strand of NC_092469.1, from coordinate 8,951,974 downwards.
GTGAAGGGGCCAATGTTGCTGAAGTGTGAAGCTGTGTAGAGTCCTTAGAGCAGCATGAACTTCCCAGGGCCCTTCTCGCTGCCTTGGCTAAGGGTGGGTTGAGCAGTTCTGGAGGACAGTTGCATGATACTTTTTGAGGAATAATTATAGGTAAGTTGCAGATACCTCTTTTCCATCATTTAGTGAAGTGTGTTTGAGTGTGCATTAGAGCTGAGTTTCAGTCACAGCCCAGCAGTTACAGTCCCATTCAGATGTAGGTGCAGTGTCAGCACACAAAGGCTTTCATTGCCACAAGGGCTGGTGGTTTCCAGTCCATTATTGCCTTCTGTGACACAAAGAACAGAAATGTTCAGTGAAACAGGCATATGCATAGAAATTGAGTTTGGAATATTAATGATACTTGTAATTATTAGTTATTAGTGTGGGAAACATGCAGGAAAATGGGACTAAACAATCCAACAAAAAATTTAAGCAAAAAGCTGTCATAGTACACTGGAAATGTTGAAGCTTCCAACATTTGCTATGTAAACTTGATTTGCATTATTTCACACCAGCACAACAGTGTAAATGAGCAGCATACACTATGTGAGGGTCTTAAAATAATCCACTGTAATGATCTATCCTTGGCTTTAATACATAGCGCAGCAATGCAAAATTTGCTGTAACCAGTACTGAGGATTTTTTAGTCCTCAATCTCTGTGTTTTAGTCTCATAGTTAAGCATCTGCAATAATAATAATTTTTGAAATTGATAGCATTTTTATGGGGCCTTCCATGTGAGGATGTCTCAGGGTTTTCACAGCTATATAGAAGTAAGCCCTACAATTTACCCTTGAGGAGCAGATGGCTTTTTTCTATTACGGAGATGAGGAGGTGAAACACAGTTCAGAAGTGTGTCTTATGATGCAAACTTGTTTTCAAAAGTAAGTTACTTTTTTGGGTGCTAGAATTCCGTCAACTTTCAATGGTTTTAAGTAATTTGAGTGCTTTGACCATCCTTAACTTGTGCACCATGGAGGGCTTGGAGAGAACCAGGAGTCTGAGCTTAACTCAAACAGCAATCAGCAATTGATCTGGGGGGGGTTTGTGTTTGTTAATATAACTATTTCTCTTGTTTAGTAGCTCTGTGCTAGAGGGATAAACCTGATAAGAACAAGTTTTAAATCTAACCTCCTTAGTTTATTGTCCTGTATGAAGATGCCTTTTGAGCACAGGAGGCAAGTCTCACAGTTGCCTCTTTGGCCAAACCTTGGATTTTTTGGATGCCTAGTCTGGGTGTGCAGCCACCTCTGAACCTCATGGTCCTCAATCTGTGCTGGTGACACCCAAACCAGCTGGAATAAACTGACCTCCTGTACCATCCTGGTCATTGCAACATGCCCAAGGTGTGGGGGGATGTACAGCAGCTCTGTGGATGAGCCACCTGAACTCTCTGCATGCTGGGGAGACAGAGGAGGGAGAATTTTCACTGGAGGGGAGTCTGATGATGCTCTGTGTTGATAAGCAAGAGGCTTTAGGCAAGGATGAACTTCAGGCCCAGGCCAGCAAATGTGGTTTTTGTGCAAACCTTTTGCTCTTCAGAGAAAAAGCAACCAGCTGGGGAGTAGCCTGGGTTTGTGCAGCTCATGCCCATGAATGCTGACCCCAGGGCTGGGGTGACAGGGCAGCTGAGCAAGCCTGTCCCTCTGCAACCCCTTCAAATGCAGCTCTGCTCAAAGTCTGGCAGGAGCATAATGTTTCCAAGTAGCTTTGGACAGGGAGATTGAGGAAAGTGTTTGAAGGGACTGTGAAATTGTGTCTGGTTGATTGTATTTCTATTAGTAAAATAACTCTGAAATAATAAATATATCAACGTCATCAGTATATGCTGAGATGGCAGTGCTGCTTACTCCTGGCAATCTATGATGTGTGTTTGTCTCCTTTCTAAGCGAGATCACATTTTTTAAGACTTCATTTTATTGTTACAAGTTCATGAGTATATTTGTGAACTTGGCTCATGTTATCTGGAAGACAAATAGAGAACACAGTATGATTTATACTACAGTTTGGCCAAATTGTTCTTATTAGAAGGAAAAATACATTTATTGAATGCATTGAGGCTGGAATTAGCTCCTCACTGATGATGATAAATGCTTGCAGTCCTGTAAACGTGCTGAACATTAAGTTGCTAAATTACTGTACCACTTTGAGATGGATTATCAAGAATGGCCCTTTAAGCTTCATGACCCGCACATATATCCTGAAGACTACTGACATCCTGAAGCTTCCTTAATGCTCTTTTTTTCCTAATTAAACTTTTTATTGAATTTTCTTACCCTTTTAATACTTGTTTTGATTCTCTTATGCACAAATGACAAAAGCCTTGCACCAGCCATGTGATTCTCTATTTTAGAACAGTCCCACTTTGCAGGATTAGCCATTTTTAATGACTTTAATCTCCTTTTTGAAAGTGATTTTTCTCATTCTGCTACATTCCTTTGATTGCATTAATGTAGAATTATTATTCTAACCATCATTGCCAGACATGTCACACCACATCTAAAATACATCTTCCCACTAAAATACTATTCTGGTAAAATACCTTGGATTTTCCTTCTCAGTTCATTATAGATCTTTTCTTCAATTTAATATGGCATGTTAAAATTAACAGGGTTATTTTTTATTCCAGAAAGAGATTAATGATAATGAGTTTTCCCTAATTCATGCAGTTTAGGCATTTAGTAATTTAGTATCTTGTTTGTAAGGAAGTCCAGGCAGGTTGTTTCTGGGGCATAAAGTTTCCTAATTCTTTTAATATTGTAAAAGTATGAGAAAATGGTGCAATAAAAAGAATCTCGAAGGTAAACATAAAAATCAGCAAAAGGTCCAAATCAAATTAACAAAATGAGACAATCTTTGCTTTTACCTGTCTATGTAAATGCTTCAGTTTTTATTACAAATCCAGCTTTTCAATCTGAGAAATGTTAATTTTTTTGAATCCAAATTAAATTAGCACAGCAATGGCTTTGTGCTTCACTAACAAAGTAATACTAATACCAGCATTCTTTGATTTTGTTTTCTGAATAGCTCAATATGTCTGAAGAGCAGCAGCTGGAGGGGAACTGGCCCTGTTTGAATGTTAAGAGTGTGTTTTGAGGTAGATCTGTTTGTTTTAGAGGAAAAAGAGACTTTCTAAAGATTTATTCAGTTTGGTGGGCCAATGTAATGCTTGGCATAAGTGCATCTGGATGTAACAAAGTTAAGGCAGTTGGCCCAGCCTGTGTTACCGCTGGATTTGGCCCACTGCATATACGGTTTCAGGGTTGAACAATGAGGCTTTATGCAGTGGGGCCGTTTGGAGTGCTCGGGGTTCTCCCCGGTGCGGTCCTTGCTCTGCGCGCCGCTGCCCCGCACCAGGCACGGGCAGCCTGGCTGTGAAGGGAACATATTTAAAATGCACGTATTTTTATAAGAATTTCTGCAAATGTACATTTAAAATTATTTCAGTTGCAGCCAGTAACCCCGAGCACTAAGTAACACAATGGTGGGGTGCTTTTTCTCCTGTTGTTGTTTTTCTCCTCCCCCCCCCTCCCCATAGACAGCAGCAGCGGCAGCGAACGCAACATGTGCTGCCCTAGTTCAGGCCCAGCATCCCCCTCGTGCTCCCCTTTGTCTCCCTGCCCCTGGAGGAGCCCAGCTGGTGAGAGGAGGGAATTAGGCAGCCCTGAGCTACCGGCACCTCCCCGGGGCCCCTAATCCGGGCGCTGGCAGACGGCTGGCTCCTTCCCTCCGCCGGCCCGTGGCCGCAGGTCCGTGGGGACGGACCCCGGATACGGCGATGGGGGGATGGCGGGGGCTCCCTGGGGGCTGAGCGAAGCTGTGCTGGCAGCGGGGTGGGCGGCGGAGGGGGCTTAAATTGGGAACATGAGGCTTTGTTGCAGCCGCAGAGGGAGAGCCGTTCATAGTCGGGGGAGTAAAGCCTGAGAAAAGTTTACGTAAAAAACGAGGAGCTCGTTGCCCGTGTTTTAGGTCTGGGCTCCGCCAGACTCGGAGGAGCTGGTTGAGCACAAAGACCTTGAGCATCTTAGAGGCGCGGGTGCTTGCTGAGAGTCGAAGTGCATTTCGGGAGCAGGAAGAAGCGTGTTCTCGGTGTCCAGCATCGCTCTGGAGGAGGAGGTTTAGTGAAACGGGGCAGCGGAGCTCTCTGGGGAGCACGGGGTGAGCGGAGCGGGCGCCTGACCTGCGCATCCTGAAAAACAGGCGTCCGTGTCGTGCGGGAAAAGTTGTCTGGTGTGCGATTATTTGGTTTAGCTTTTTTTTCCAAGGTAGCTCCTCGCTTTCTTTCCTGGAATGAAAAAGCAGGTCTTTGCCAAAGCAAACGGTGCCACAGGAGCTGCCTCGTACGGTGGCGATATCCCCTCATTACCCGAGCCTTTCTTTGAGAGCTCCTCCGCCGTCCATGTGCTCTCCTCCGCCGGTGACTGTAGTTGGCAGCACGAGGAGTGTGCGTGTGGCAGCTACACACACAGTTGGGGATTTTTTTTTTATTGGTTTGTTTTAGTAAAAGCTGAAGTATAAACATTAAATGTTTTATAAGGACAGTATATCTGGAGATCCGGTTCCTTTTTGGAATCTCCAAATATTTGTGTGGTCAGTGCCTTCCCTCATTTACATCAACTTTATTTCTGCTTCATTCTGTGGTTTAGTTTTATATTGGACTAGTGGTGTTTTTGTTTCTCTCAACACCTCTGCATTTGTTGGGATTAGGATATTTGAACTCACTCTCCTGTTTCTTGTTAACAACTCTGTTAATGAAAGTTTTGACAACATTTAATGTATTTTTTTGTAAAATAACTGTTTTGCTGCTGGAGTTGGTGTGTTTCTGTATGGTAATATTGAATTATAAAATATTTTCCAAAGTTTCATATTGAGCAAAGGAAATAGTTATTAAAACAGAGGCTGGGCCATTGTTGGTTTATCCTGAAGTTGATTCTTTTGTGATGTCTTGAGATCTCCAGTGGTGATTTTCCTGGGCTTTTTAAAATTTGGTTTTGTACCAAGACACCAACATTACCTTTTATACAAGCAAATGTGGTAGTGTTGCAGATCTCTTTTCTGATTTTCTTGAGCTGTCTCAAATCTGATGCTTTTATTTCACCTGAATGTTGGACTCTGCCTTTTAGCAGCCTTTCACTCTGTTACAGTTTTGAGACAGAACTGAAGGATTTTGTTTAATGGAGACATTACTTAAAGTCATCTTGATGTAGCATTTAAAAGACCCACAAATTCACAGGTGATCACTTAACACTGTAGCTTTTCGAAATGTTTGTATTGCTTCATTGCACATCGTGTTTTGCTTTCTTTATTCATTGTTTATTGCTTTACACTACAGTGAGCAGGTGTTAAACGTGCTAAAGAAAAATGCTTTTTATTAACACTGTATGTTGGCATATTTGTGAATTATATGTAGAAATATATTTTTATTTCTCTTTCTGAAACCTCCTTTGAAATTCAAGAGGGTTTTTGGTGGGGTTTTGAGTTGATTTTTTTTTGAATGCTGTAGTAGCAGAAGCCCATAGTGTTGTTGAGAGCTTTGTCCTTATTTCACAGATGCACTGGGAATTGTTTTTAATCTCCTTTCTGCTTTCCCATTACAGATGGTGATGACGACCCACAACTCTCCTGGGTGGCTTCATCTCCCTCCAGCAAAGATGTTGCATCACCCACTCAGATGATAGGAGATGGGTGTGATCTCGGCATCGGGGAGGAGGAAGGGGGGACTGGCCTGCCATATCCGTGTCAGTTTTGTGATAAGTCCTTCATTCGCCTGAGCTACCTTAAAAGGCACGAGCAGATCCACAGTGACAAACTACCTTTCAAATGCACCTACTGTAGCCGGCTTTTTAAGCACAAGAGAAGTAGAGATCGCCACATAAAGCTTCACACAGGGGATAAAAAGTACCATTGCCACGAATGCGAGGCTGCGTTCTCTCGCAGCGACCACCTCAAAATTCACCTGAAAACCCACAGCTCCAGCAAACCGTTCAAGTGTACCGTGTGTAAACGTGGGTTTTCATCTACCAGCTCATTGCAGAGTCACATGCAAGCTCATAAAAAGAACAAGGAACATATGGCAAAGACTGAGAAAGAGGTGAAGAAGGATGATTTTATGTGTGATTACTGTGAAGAGACGTTCAGTCAGACTGAAGATTTGGAGAAGCACGTAATGACACGCCACCCACAGCTTTCCGAGAAGGCCGATTTGCAGTGTATTCATTGCCCTGAAGTATTTGTAGATGAAAACTTGCTGCTCTCACACATTCATCAAGCCCATGCCAACAAAAAACACAAGTGCCCTATGTGCCCAGAGCAGTTTTCTTCAGTGGAGGAAGTCTATTGCCACTTGGACAGCCACAGGCAACCTGACTCCAGCAATCATAGCATCAGCCCTGACCCAGTCTTGGGGAGTGTTGCGTCCATGAGCAGTGCAACGCCCGACTCCAGCGCATCGGTGGAAAGAGGTTCCACCCCAGATTCAACCTTAAAGCCTTTGAGAGGACAGAAGAAAACCAGGTCTGTTGACAGAGAGGAAGGCCAGAACTGGTCTAAAGTTACTTATAGCTGCCCGTACTGCTCAAAGCGTGACTTCAACAGCCTTGCTGTTCTGGAGATCCATCTGAAGACCATTCATGCAGACAAACCTCAGCAAAGCCACACGTGCCAGATCTGCCTTGATTCCATGCCTACACTGTACAACTTGAATGAACATGTGAGAAAAGTGCACAAGAACCATGCCTATCCCATGATGCAGTTTAGCAACATTTCTGCCTTTCATTGTAATTACTGCCCAGAGATGTTTGCAGATATCAATAGCTTACAGGAACACATCCGTATTACTCACTGTGGCCCAAATGCTACCCCTCAAGATGGCAACAATGCTTTCTTCTGTAACCAGTGCTCCATGGGCTTTCTGACTGAAGCAACCTTGACTGAGCACATTCAGCAGACTCACTGCAACGTAGGAAATTCAAAATTGGATTCCCCTGTCATTCAGCCAACACAGTCTTTTATGGAAGTTTATTCATGCCCTTATTGCACAAACTCCCCCATTTTTGGCTCCATCCTGAAGCTTACAAAGCATATTAAAGAAAACCACAAGAACATTCCTCTGGCACACAATAAGAAGTCAAAAGCAGAGCAGAGTCCAGTTTCTTCTGATGTTGAAGTCTCATCCCCTAAAAGGCAGCGGCTTTCTGCTAGTGTAAACTCAGTGTCTAATGGTGAATACCCATGTAATCAGTGTGATCTAAAGTTCTCAAATTTTGAAAGTTTTCAAACCCATTTAAAGTTGCATTTGGAGTTGCTGTTGAGAAAACAGTCTTGCCCTCAGTGTAAAGAAGACTTTGATTCCCAAGAGTCTCTTCTGCAACATCTCACTGTACATTACATGACAACTTCAACTCATTATGTATGTGAGAGCTGTGACAAACAGTTTTCTTCAGTGGATGATTTGCAGAAGCATTTATTGGACATGCATACTTTTGTGTTGTATCACTGCACCCTTTGCCAAGAAGTTTTTGATTCCAAGGTATCTATCCAAGTGCATCTGGCAGTCAAGCATAGCAATGAAAAGAAGATGTATCGTTGCACAGCCTGTAACTGGGATTTTAGGAAGGAGGTGGATCTCCAAATCCATGTGAAGCACAGTCACTTGGGGAATCCATCGAAGTCTCACAAATGCATCTTCTGTGGTGAGACCTTTAGCACGGAAGTAGAACTGCAGTGCCACATCACAACCCACAGCAAAAAATACAACTGCAAGTTTTGTAGCAAAGCTTTTCATGCCATCATCTTGCTTGAAAAGCACTTGCGGGAAAAACATTGTGTTTTTGATGCGAGTGCTGAGAATGGTACAGCTAATGGCATGACCCCAACAAATAAGAAGACAGAAGGGGCAGATATTCAGAACATGTTGATGAAGAATCCAGATACTTCCAATAGTCATGAAGCCAGTGAGGATGATGTAGATGCTTCTGAGCCAATGTATGGCTGTGACATTTGTGGGGCTGCCTACACTATGGAGGTCCTCTTGCAGAACCATCGTTTGAGAGATCATAACATCAGGCCTGGAGAGGATGACTGTTCCAGGAAGAAAGCAGAATTCATCAAAGGTAGCCACAAGTGTAATATCTGCTCAAGGACCTTTTTCTCAGAAAATGGCCTGAGAGAGCACATGCAGACCCATCGAGGCCCAGCTAAGCACTACATGTGCCCCATCTGTGGGGAACGTTTCCCATCACTCTTGACCCTGACGGAGCACAAAGTCACTCACAGCAAGAGCTTGGATACAGGGACATGTCGGATCTGCAAAATGCCACTGCAGAGTGAGGAGGAATTTATTGAGCACTGCCAGATGCATCCAGATCTTAGAAACTCCCTCACCGGGTTTCGCTGTGTTGTCTGCATGCAGACAGTCACCTCCACCCTTGAGCTGAAAATTCATGGGACATTCCATATGCAGAAATTGGCAGGAAACTCTGCAACCTCGTCACCCAATGGCCAGGCCTTGCAAAAACTCTACAAGTGTGCTTTGTGCTTGAAGGAGTTCCGGAATAAGCAGGACTTGGTAAAGCTGGATGTGAATGGCCTTCCCTATGGCCTGTGTGCTGGATGCATGACCAGAAGCACAAATGGACAGTCTTCGGGCTTGACTCCACAGGAGGTGAATGAGAGGCCGTGTGGCAGTCTGAGGTGTCCAGAGTGTAGTGTCAAATTTGAAAGTGCTGAAGACCTAGAGAGCCACATTCAGGTAGACCACCGAGACCTGACGCCTGAGACTAGTGGCCAAAGGAAAGGTACCCAGACGTCCCCTGTTCCCAGAGTAAGTACAGCTGAACTCTAAAATGTCTGAGGGATAAAATGTAGACCTTCAGTGTGAGAACTGATCTGATGTTATTTTTTTTAAAACTGTCACACTGTCATTTTATCAAATTACTTGTGCTCCTAAAAACACAATGAAACAGGAGGAAGGGTAGAGTAATGCACATAGAAAAATTAGAGGTTGTTCAGCCTCACAGGCTCCTTGATTCCTAGAGGCAGAACATCAGATTTTTTACCACAGAACTGCCCTAGGTTTACCAACAGAGAGCTGAGACTTTTGAACGGGGGGTATTGAATTTGTGCATAAGTTCTGATTCTGCTGGCAGATCTGGAAAAGCTGGGCAATTTCATGAAAAAATGACATGCTGAACAGTGAAAACAACAATAAAAAGATCTAATCTATCATATTTGAGGAAGGAGATTATTTTTTATCAGGGAAATAATAATGAGCAGGATACAGAAACTTTTGAGGAAAAATGTAGTGAATTCCACCCTACCCCCCAAATTCTCACCTAAAACAAACCACTATGATGAAGAGCTTGTCCTTATGGATGGATGTCTGTCCGAGCGAATGGTTTGAGGTTACTTGGATGTCTGTGTGTGTACATGTGTGCATGCATGTGTGTGTGTCTGATTTAAAAAGAACCTGCTTTTTGGCCCTTCTGCAAGATAAGTAGTTGTCTTACCAGACGTGGACACTGTTGTCTCATGCAGAATATGTATAAGTGTGCTGTCCTTGACTGTTCACAGATAGCCTGCTTTCCCATTTCTCAGTTTACAAGTTACTTGGGAACATGCAGATCCAAGTAAGGTTCCAGAAGCCTACTCAGGAGATTAATATCCTTTGCAGTTTATAGTCTTTTAGAATTATTTGTTGACGTTTTGGTTCAAGAACGGGCCAAGTCAGTCCTTCCTCTGTCAGGAACAGATGGAATGAGAAGTGGATTTTGGAAATCTTCTCAGGAGACCAACAGCAGACACATCTGAGTATTGATATCATCTGACATTTTTAATTAAACATGATGGGGTGAGATTTTCAAAAGTATCTAAGGAAATTAGGCACCCAACTCCTAATGAATAATTCCAGCCGTAGATGCCTGTTTATGTCAATCTGCTAATTAAGCACCCATAAACACATCTTACTGAATTAAAAGAACCTGAAAATACCATTCAACTAGAATACCAGAGGCTCAGTAAGTAGAAGACCCTGAGTATGTGCTGAGGACATAGGCTGAGGTGCCTCCAGCAGAGCTGGTGCAGGCTGTGTCCCCAGCAGGACTCGGCAGCGTCCGGCTGAGCTGGGCTGTGCGCGAACACACTGGAGCGTGGCACTGCCTCAGTGCCCCGACCCAGGCTTCTGAGCCAATGCCACAGAAAGTTTCATTTCTTTTATTTTTTTTCCCTCTGTTAGTAAAACAACTGGATATTGTTCCCTCTGGGTGTGGTGAATGTGTGACTAAGCCTCCAGGCACACATACCTAATTTTGCAGAAGAATGAGGAATGGAAATATTTCTCCGTTGGTGTGATACCTCCTGAGAGTTCGGCCGAGGCTCTGCCTAGGTCGTTGTCCTTCCTCCTCCTCAGGCCTTGATTTCCTTCTGAATTCTTTAAAAACATCTCTGTTCTCTTAAGTGGGGCTAATTCTTGTTGCTGTGCCTGTAGCTGACAGCGTTACCTTTTCCTTCCTATCAGCTGGTAGAACATATTGCCATTTTCTGTCTTATTTCTTGCTTTAACTCTTTCCATTCAGTGACAGCTTCCATACTTGTTCTCTCAGGGAAAGTTTTAAGTTCTTCTGTAAGGTAAATGCTTTGGATTTCATCCTATGATGAAAGTTCTGAGGTCCTCTGAAAAAGATAATGAAAAATCAGCATTTGTAATGATGTCAAATGGTACCTTCAACTCATATCTATGGCTTGCACAAATGCTAATACCATAGACCTCTATGGTATGCATCCCAGGAATAGATACATTGTTATTAGGAATAATTCATTATCTCACCCTTCATTATAGATACAAGACCTGAATTCTAATATCAGTTCTCTTGAAAACTACTCATGTTTCACTTAGGTTTCTTAAGGCAATGAGTGCCCTTTGTGTCTGCCCAGGACAGGGATTTTCAAAGAATTACACTCTCTTTTAAATGGTGAAACACCTCTGTATTTTAAGAACAGCATTTACTTAACTTCACTGGCTTCACAGCAAAGCCAAGCCAGTTGAACATGATCTCTCTTGTCATCTTGGTAATGTCCTGTGCACAGGTAAAATGCCACTTTACTGGAGCAATCTTTAGCACACAGTGCATGAAATGTAGTCTGCACATGTCCAGAGAAGAGCTAACTTCACTTCTTGAGCACTTCTACATTTCTTTTTTCAAACACCTTATTGATTTTTCTTTCTTAAATAGAAAAGCAGTTGATGATTAGGATAGAGTACGGTCAGCAGGAAAATATAGGCAGATTAGATTTTTAGAGTGGAAGTAAATAAATAATACCCTTTGATGAAAAAAGAATATTTGGGAAGCAAAAAAGGAGAAACGGAACAATTCCTTTTTACTGCAGGTATTTAAATTTATGTATATATGCAAGTGGATATAGCACTACAAAGGAAGTATGACTATTTTGTTACATTTTGTTTTGATTTTTTACTATTGAATTACTTGAAGTTTTATTCTGAAAATCAGTTGGAGACAGCAAAATGAGCATTGAAAAGCTCTCAGAATTGCTTGGCAGCTATGGAGTTTGGGTTTTTTATACATAAGAATGAAAGAAAACACATAACCTTTGAAAATCCTGCTACATTTTGTCTTCCTCACTTTTAGAGGATTTGTTTTCAGATTTTAATTCAAGTCAATGGTCTTCTATAAGAAACATCACTAAGAGAAATAAATAAAACACATCTTAGTAGTAAAAAGTTGCTCTAACATCAATTTGTGTTTAATTCTTACAGTTTCATGTGAGCTACTCTGGGTAGGACTAAAAAGTTTTTTTCAGATGAGCATCACTAGTAGTGGTACCATTGAGTATCTAATACATAGGTAGTTTTCAAGACCTCTTTCATTCTATTAAGATATCAGAGGTAATGCTTTCCTGTTTTTCTGAACATATTTCTGTGCATGGCAGCTTTAGTTTTGAATGCATTTTATGAATTCCTTTTCACATCCTTTCCAGAGGAACGTGCATGTCTTGAGAAACATGACTAATAGTTCAGTGTTGAGATTCCTCATTTCTCAATACTGGGACACAGCCACACTTCAATCTGTTCTTCCTCTTACACAGATTTATCCTTATTGTGTACCACAGGTATCATGAACAATGCTTGTTTAACATTGAAAATGGCAAATGCTTAGATTTCAGTTACCTTTTCATCTTGAATGGTGTTACTATTTTTAGCCCACCTAGGTTATTTGGACTGAAGAAGCAGAGGAGGCAGCATAGAAAGTTGGAAGAATGAACCCTATTGTGTTCCTTTACTCAGTTCCTTTTCTCCTGAACACTTTCTTGGACTCAGTTCCTTTTCTTTGTTCTCCTCCACACCCCTTCTCTTGCCTTATAAATCCACTTGAATGGAGGAGTATTTTCTTTGTAGAACAGGAAACCATTTCCAGATTTAAAGGAGGATAGTCTGGAAAACCCAGGGGAACAATAGATACTTCAGAAAAGAAAACAGAACACTCTGTTGTTATTACTACAATTTTGTGCCAAGACTAGCATTAAATATCTTGACTTAATAGGGATTGAGTTCTCAGCTGAAGGTCTGCTCATCTGGTCTCTTTTGTCACCTAGATGCCATCACCTAGACTCTGTTGGCTCCTCATAGGGTGGGCATCTTTGTTGTCATGCCTTGTGAAGATAAAACTTTGAAAAAAGAAAACTGATCCATTAATAATGTTCATGAAGCAGAAAAATGGTAGTAGACCATATCTGGTACAGCCTTGGTTGTATATAACTAATACAACTAACCTGGTACCACAACTAATACAACCTTGTATTAAAACTAGTGCTTCCCATTTACTGATAAGGGAAGTGTATTTTGTGACATTCTTTTAAAGACAGTTATTAATGAGCCAAAAATCACCTCTTTCACCTCTTGCCTGTACGTTTGGGTGCTAATCTGGCTACAGTTATTTTGAGACCTCTATGAGGCTGTTTATTAACCTCACTCAGTATGAGATGGAGAGCCCTGTCAGAGGAGCCATCACCTCACTTCAGCTGCTCTTTTTCATGCATGTGTCTCAGTTGAGGCTGAAGGTAATACTCAGAGGAAGTCTCAAATCGGCCATCCGTTTTTTTGAGGGGTGGTCATGCCAAGCCAAGTGTTTTACAAATTTGTGAAATGGTGTGGAGGAGTTTGCACTGTGTCTGTAGATAAACAAAGACATCCTGTCTCCAGATCTGTTAGTAAGGGGTTTCAGAAGCACCGAACCAATTAAAAAAATGAATAATTTGTCTGAGTTTAATATAACTTTAAAGGTTTGAAATACAGTCAGGCTGAAATATTGTCCTCTTTAGCGAGTTACTGAGGGAACCCTCGTAACAAAGATAAGCACTGGACAAGGCACAGAACTTCGCTTTGAAGTTTTAAAGAAGAGGAAAGTTTCAAGTTTTAAATGTGACCACATGAATCAGTCACTGCCCAATCCCATTTTTCTCTCCCAAAGTTTCTTGCCTTTTGTTTTGTTTTTCAAGTTAGGAGCCCTCAGCATGTGTATGCCAGTGTGTTTGAGAGGACATGTGTATGTATGTGTGCTGTGCTTGTCTGTCAGAATAGATTCCCCAGAAAGAGTGCTGCAGAAATCCAGCTGCTTTTCCATTAACAGCCTTGATTTCCGAATAGACTCCAGGAGGATACTTTCTTGAGCTGCCTAGGGATAACTAGCCAATCCAAACTATTTCTTTTATGTGGTTGGCTGTGTTAGCTTTCAGCCAATGGAGAATAGCCTTCTTGCTATTATCATGTTAATCACCCATTGTTTTTTCAGCCTAGAAAGCCCTGCTTATGTGCAAACACATACTGCATACAGAATTCATGGAATATGCATAACATCCATAGACTGGTGCATTTTTTATTATGGTATTACAGCATGTTCATTAACCTCCAGCAGGCTAACTTGTTGCCATTGATGACACGGGAAGTAGTTAAGAAGCTCTTGGCAGCACCTAATTTGTTCTTTCCTCAGCAGGTGCTCGAGGAAATTGGATCCCATGCGCAGAGGGGGTGACAGCAACTCCTCTGTTTAACTCAAAACTTCTGACTTATTACAGCTGTCCTAAAAATGGGATTCTGTACCTGCGTGTGGGGTAGAGGCTGTAAGAAAAGTAATGTGCATCTAAAAGTACACAGAATACCCACAAAATACTTTCTTCAAGTTCAGAGGGTGTTGTTTACTGAGTTGGGTTTCTCAGTGCTGTTGGCTTGGGGCTCTCATCTATTGCTCAGCTAACTGAGCTCGTGGCCAGTGTGCCGAGATGTCACGTCTGTTCTGCTGCCATCAGCTCGAGTTGTAAGGTTATGGACTGCACATTCTGCTCCTGCCCAGTGGCAAGTGTTGCAGTAGGAATTACTCTCCAGAAAAGAGGCACAAAAGGCCCAATTTTTCTAAATTACACATCAAAAGATGTCTGTTTAGATAGCATATTCCCCTGCAGTAAGTGGGCATGTACCTCAGACCAAAGCACTGTCCTCTTGCTTTGGAAAAGAAGGGTTTTTGCAAGTGTACAAAAGCTTAGCCTTCATGTTTTATTTTTTTATTTTTCTGACTTGCATGTCTAACTTGTCAACATGCATTTTAATTTCTGCAAATGGTTTCTCGGATTTTTTCCTGTCATGTTGCACAAGTACACGCACCACTGTCAATCTGAGTGCAAACCCCATTTTCCCTGTTTGAATAAATGGTTCATGTAATTTCCTCTTCACACTGTCTCCTGACTTCTGCAGCTACACCTCCCTGGTCTGACTTGGAGATGGGGAAAATAGAAGCAGATTGTGCTAGGACACAGTTCCTTGTGGTAATGCAGTTTTTCCAGGATTTCTGATGGGAGACCAGTACAAAATGCATTTTTTTCTTCACTTCCTCAAGTAACTCTAGGTGCTCTACCCCATTGCAATTGGAGTTTAATGAACATGGGAATTTTTTGAGAAAGTTGATTTTATTCTGAAAACAGTTACTCTTCTGTGTTTTATTTCACTCTGTGGGAATTTTATTGTAGGGGGTTAAATGACAGGAGCAATCTCATTGTGGCTCAAGTACTCAGTCAGATGCTCAAGTACTATAATTTGAAATTTTTTAAGTTGAAAATAAAATTTCTGTTAAAGCAGGTTGTTAATTAGAGATTGTATTTATGGTCCCAGAAAAACTTGGCCTGGGGATATATAAGCAAAACTGACTTCAGTGGAGGAAATTTGAAGCACGTAACATGCTATATTCATGATCACACTTGCCTTTTGCTACAGTGCAGTTTTCTCTAATCTCTTTTTGGTTATTAAACAGAAAAAGACCTATCAATGCATCAAGTGCCAGATGACCTTTGAGAATGAGAGAGAGATACAAATCCATGTCGCTAACCATATGATTGGTAAGACATTCTTTACACTAGGCCACTCATTGGCTGCTTGTTTTTTGCTACTCTTTGAAATTCACTATTCAAATAACTTGTTAATATTCATGCTGTAATTTATTTTTTTATTTTTCAAGGAAAATGATTTTGATGTAATGATTCTTCACTTCAAAGCTTTTAAATGTGTGGTTATAAAAGTGTTACTGCTGAGGTTTTTTCCTTATCCTTTTGAGTCCTCATGTAGCATTTTCATTTATATTAAAATCAAACTTTTGACAGTATCTTCCATTTGATAGCATAAATTTCTCTCTATCTGTATAAAAAGTACTTGCCAGTTGTCAACCACTTAGGAGCAATTATGTTTCAATTTTGTATGTCATGACATTGAATAGATGTAACTGCTAGCATTTTCCCAGCTAAGTGTGGTGAATTCCTGAGGTACATTGTCAAAACAAACACTTACGGAGTTATTTCAGTGGGTTTTTTTCTACTTTTCCCAACAATTTTGGACTTCAGGAAGTTCAACTTTTCAGACATACAAGTGTTTTAAAATCAGTGCTTTCTGCCTTCTGCGACAGTCCTGTTGCAGGAGTTACTAAAAGCGTCATTGTAATCTGATGGGTTGTGTTTCTGCTGCAGCTCTATGATTGCTTTTCTGAGGAACACAAAGAAAGGTTTTTACTGTCTGTACAGATGTTAAAAATACATGTATTGGCTCAAGAGGTCAATTCATTTTGATGTGTAGACCTCAAGGAGTTACTTACACATGCCACTGTAGGCACATGTTGGATGAGACCCTTCAAGGATCCTACAGTGCTCTCTGTGTGTCTGATATGTCCACATGCAGCATTTATCTCCCCTGAGCATAATGCCTTTCCTTCTGCAATTCTACATTTAGGGAATTATTCTCCCATCAATTCAAGTATGTAACTCCTATTAGCTTTAAAGTGGATTATGCATAAATACCAGAAAGAGAGAGAAATATGGACTGACAGTCTTCAAACCCTCACCCCCAAATGAAAAATACACATTTCAGTCACAATAATTTTCATCCAAGAGCCAGGCAGAAGTTTTTAAGTTAATGTCAAGCAGGTTAAGATAAAGATATCTAAAAATGTTTGCTTTTGTAGCAGGTGCTAATATAATCTCTTGTTTGCAAGCCTGAAGAGTGAGATCCTTGTTAATTGGACCATAGTGATTTTATGCTGCTCCCCCCTAGATTTTTTTTAAGAAAGAAGTCCTTAGGCAAGCTTAGTATTTGTTTCAACTTAATTTGTGTTCCACTAGCTAATAAATGATTTTTAAATACAAGGGTCATGAAATGCTGTGTTAAGGTTCTGCTTGATTTGAGAGGGGAATTATTTTTTCTTTTGTAAAGATATAATTTCTTAATTTTCCACTGACTGAATTGTGTAGTATATATATGTATATCCTCAAATTAGTGCTGTCTGGAATAATACACAGTGATATATATGACCTTACAAGGTCCCCTGTTAGTACTACTGAAAAAACCCCTCAGGAATGGAAGGTATAGGAGACTGAGAAAAGGGTGGTGCTGCTGTTTAAGAGAACTGTACCCTTTGTTTCCTTGAAGCTGTGTATAAGATATTATACATATTTGGAAGAACTCTATTAAAACACAAAGGTGCATGTGGGCCCAGTTCTATACACCTAGAACATTGTATATACGAGGACATGGTAAGAAAATGTGTGATTATTCCATTGTGGTGTTGTGTCTTCCTCTTGATTTGCTGAGGTGTGGTCTGAGGATGCTCATTAAGTTCTGATCATAACTTCTTTTGATAGTGCTGTTCAGGAAAGAGTAGAGAAACCTGTAATAGCCAAGCTTCCTTCCACTCTGGGGATCTCAGTTCACAAGGCACTTGGGCCTCTTCTCCTTCAGGACATGCAAGTGCTTCTGAAAAGGTGTTGCCAGTGAGTTTGCTGACTTGTATTTGTTGGTGTTTGTTCTTTACTGGGGAATGCTGAAGGGAAGAGGAGAGGCTAGATGTCACCATTTCTCCAGCAATACATGCTATGCAGATTTTCGGTATTACTTTGCATAGTCTTGAGCCAGTAATAGTAAGGAGAGTGTTGGACTGTCCCTTGGGCTTGCTCCTGTTCCCTTTGGTCACAGCTTGAGAGCCTTGTTCCCTTGTTCAGTTTTTGGGAGAGACTGGCACATGCCTCCTTACTGGTCAGGCTGGTTTATCACTTATAAAATAAGGGGTGCAAGAGTTTCCTTTCTCTGTGTTAGACCAAGTCTAGCCAGATGAAAGAAACTAATATGGCTGTTTCTGCAGCTGAGGTGTGTTTCACTAGGATTATTAATGTCATCGTTGTCACTTTAAATCTGCAGATGAGGATTTGTTTGTGCTGGGGGGACACAGATTTCAGGGTGAACGTACAGGGATTTGGGGGACAGGTAGAGCTTGCCCTCAGACTGTGTGTCCTCAGGAGATTAGCCCTGGCCTTATCTCAGTGAACTTGTATCTGTCTAAAGTTATGGTGTCTGGTTTAATATAGTCATTGGGA
Source organism: Pithys albifrons albifrons (assembly GCF_047495875.1). Taxonomy (NCBI): domain Eukaryota; kingdom Metazoa; phylum Chordata; class Aves; order Passeriformes; family Thamnophilidae; genus Pithys; species Pithys albifrons. Next base: position 8,934,023 of record NC_092469.1, on the reverse strand, counting down.
TGCTGTCTGGGGAAAATGAATGATTGATACCAATCTAAGATAAGAGTTTGAGTAGGATAAGCATTTCCAGGGAGAGATTTTTATCTCTCTTTTGAATTTGAGGTGAGCCAAGACAATGAAGTTAGCCTTGACATGTAATTTTTAGGTAAAAAATCCCTTGGCTTTGATAATCCAAGACACCTTAGCAGCACTTTCTTCTCATACTTTGAGAAACACAAAATCAATATTTGAGATATCCTAAGCACTTGCTTACAGTTTTATTCTGCTCGAGTGAGTGCCAACAAAGGAATCTTGGCTCTGTAGCACCTCTACCAGTTAAGCATCAGTGTCTGTAGTATGATTAAAGAATTCAATTATTTCTGACATTGTAGTCTTAAAAACTGCATCCAGTTAAGTTGGCTGTGCCTCCTTCTTCAACCTCTCAGCTCCTTAGTCTGGAGTCAGAGCCCCTGTTCATAATTCAGGGAGGTAGGGGCATTATTTTTTTCAAAGCACTATGCAGGGAGTTTCCAGTGCTACTCCCACACACTGCTTTGAAAAATTACCCTTCTGCACTCTAGCCCTTCATATCCTGTGCACTACCACAGAGGCACACTGGGTCCTGCACGGGGTCCCCAGGGAAGGAGCAGGCTGGATGCATCCCCAGAGGAGGGAAGTGGGAGATGTTTTGTTTCAGCTTATGCTGGGGCCTTGAGGAGGGCTCTGCAGAACAGCAGAACAGACCTCCTCAGCTGGGGTTAGCTGGGAAGGGATCTGTTTAGGAAGATTTTCAGCTGGGGTGGGGGGCAGTTGGGGTTGGAATTTTTAGAGAGCAGTGGTCTTTGAAACATTGCACCGATTGGGGCTCCTTTGAAACATTTCCATGCCCACAGAAAGGGGATCCCCCTTTGAAACATTTACAGGCATTGGGGAGTCCACCTGGGACTATATCAAAAACTTTCAGTAGTTCTTGCAGCCTCAGTACTTGCTTACCTCCTGTTGTGCTGACCTGGCAATGTTTAAAGCTTCTCCCCCTCATCTCCCCACCTACCACTGCCTCTGATGTGCTGTCTCTATTAGATGCAGGGAGGATGGGCATACGCGGCCCTGGGCTCTACGGGGGGCACTGAGCAGCCATGGCAGCAGCCAGAAGTGTGGAAATCTGTCAGTGCAGCCTCTCCCCAGCGGCTGGGGAGCCAAGGAACTTCATTTGCCATCACAGGATCACTGCTGAGTCCCCACGGCAAATGCTCAGTGACTGCTCCCATCCTGCACTGCCAAGGGAAACCTGCTCAGAGCCCTGCACAGGGAACATAAGGATTAGGCCCATGGTTTTCCTGTTGGGTTTTACAGCTGTGCTGTTCCCACAGCCAGGCTGGGTGCCCTAATTAATATTTTTCAGGGGGCATACAATTCCACAGACTTGTTCTCCAAGTGGGTCAGGTCACCCAGTATCGAGGGGAAGCACGTTCAGATCTCTGCCAGTGTTCTCAGCTGTTTGGGTAAGAGAAGTGGACACAGCAGTACTTCTCTCAGTCTTGATTAGATGGGGCCTGTTTTCCATTTAATGTTCAAAGAAGAAGAGCAACTGCCCAACCCTTCTTTCTCCCATTCATTCCTGGCAAACATTCACAGGAAGCTCAACTGGGGCTCAGTTAGTGCTGGAACAGGGAAAATAATGATTCCTGGTTTGTGCTCAAACAGTGGAATTGCTCTAACTTTCCTTCTGCCTCTGGCTCCAAACAAGTGTAAGCATTTGTGGGCTCATGGGAGGCTGTCCAAGTCCTCGGAGCCCAGCAAGCCCTGCCCTGGTGCCACTCCTGTCCTTACCTGTGCCATTGCCAGTGTTCCCAGTCACGATTCCCATATGAACACTGGTGAGCAGCAAGGGAGGGAGGGCCAGGCTAGATGTGCTGCAGTGTATGTGATGTGAAGCACGAGGCACTGTCTGTGCTTTGGGAGTCACTGGGGACAAAGGGGAGTGCTGAAGGGAAAGCTTCCAGAATTCACAGTGAAATTGTTCTGTGGCCTGGTTCTTGAACTGCAGTCTGGATAAATACCTCCCTGTTTGATGTGATGGGGACAACTGAGTTAAACTCTGTGTTTGGAGGAATGGGGAGAGTTTTCTGATTGCTGCCCTAAGCCATGGCATATCATACTACGTAGTGTAGGACTCCCAAGGATCTTAATTACCTTTCCTGCCCTTGGAGATCATGTTTCAAGTTCTGGAAACACTCTGCCAGACTTAAACACAAAGAAAAGGGGAAACATGCATCCTCAGAAACATTTCTTTCAAATGCACACAAGTCTTTTAAACAAAAAAAGTACCAATTATAGGGTTGTTATTTCGTTAACACTTTCAAGTAAGTTGAGTGCTCATAACACGTCAAACTGAAATAATAATTACAGAAATAATTTTATAAAAAGCAGCAATTTAGAAAGCTGATTTTATGTTTGGAAGAATTAGCAGCTGAGCCAAGCTCAGTCACAAGATGAAACCAGCACAGGGATGAAGGGGTTGAGATAGTATTCAAAGTCAAGCATAAATCTATATAGTCCCAGTTATGTTTTCCTCTTCTGTTTAAAAATTGAAGCAAACAGTTTTATCTTTTGATTTATGTTTCATAGTTTTCATAAATTCAGATACTAACAAAATTGCTGATTTATATATTATATGAATAAAAATTCAGACTTATTTTGGATGGTTTTCAACTCCTGTCTGTCACAGTAGATTCTGAGTGTCTGACTGTGTGACAAGAGGATATAGGTAAGGATTATTTTTTGCAGAAATGACTTTTATACATGTAAAGAGACTAGCCCTGGGTGCCTCTCATGAGGATGGGAAGCATTTCTGATACTCAGGCCTGATCTTGTGAAGCGCTTTGTACCTCTTTCTCATGGAGTTGAGGACAGCAAACGCTTCTCAGAATCTCTCTTAAAATAAAACATCTTTTATTTTATGTGAATTCAATACTGTGAGGGCAGCTTTAATTCTTGTAAATTTGCTGGTTTTTTTCCTGCACGTTTCGTTTCACAAAATACTTGAATTCTAATTGATTTAAAGTTTAAGGGTGCTATTCGTATTCAAGAAACAACTGGATGTGGCACTTCGTCGCACGATCTGGTTGACAAGGTGGTGACAGTCAAAGGTTGGACTCAGTGATTCCAGAGGTCTTTTCTGACCTGAATGATTCTGTGATTCAGTTTGGTAAATACGTTCCCTTCCAGTAACATGCTGTCATGGCTTTGTGTCCTGAGACAAAACTGGTCAATTCTTGAGGGAAACTCTTCAGACCTAAGCACTGCAGTTAGTTAAAGGATATACATGGTAGTGACGATGATGACATTGTAAAGCACTATCTTGGTAATGGCTTTCAGGCATTAAGGCAAATAGAAATGTGCCAGATTGTTTTTGAAGCATTACTTGCAAATTATCAACAGGAACATATTTCTGGACTCAACAGCTGAATGTGTGAATTAATTATGAACACATTAGGAACTCAGAAATTTTTTTTTAACTTTGATGTTTGAAAAGCATATTGTAAGTTATTGCTCTTTTAATGCAGAAATGAAGGTAAAATCTTCACATATTTATCCAGTGTTTGCTTCAGTATGCAGTTCTGTGTGGACTTGCTTTACTTGCTTTAATGGACAATATATACTAGACTTTCATTTTGCAGTGTCTGCCTATGTGAAAGACTAACTTTAGTTAAAAAAAAAAAAAAAGCTAAGTGTACTTACCATAAGAGATGAAGAACATACACGATGTCACCACATGCCCAGAGAGCTTTAATCCCAGTGTGTGCAAGTGCCATGGGCCGGCCGGAGCCTGAGTGGGGCTTGCTGCTGGCTTGGGCTCTTGGGCAGAGGGATCTGCTCGTGTCAGTAAGGTCCTCCTGGTATTTGTCTAACTCTAGGCCCTGCTTTGAGTTTTCTTTTGTATTCATTACTTTTAGCATTAACCACTTGTGCAAGTAATTAAATCTTGTAATTAGCATAATGTATTAAAGGCTAGAAATATTTCATTTTACAAGCCACACTTTTTAACAGTGTAGCTGCACTGAAAGCCAAGTTGCCCTTGCTAACAAAGAGAAGCAGCTCCCTTTAGTATAAACAACACTGGCCCATAGTATAATCTATTACTTAATTGGTTTCTTACTTTGAAACTGTTTTCAAACATTACATTTTTACTGTTTCTACCTTTCTAAGACTGGAAATTACTTAGCCAAAATCTTAATAATTTTATCCAGTTGTACTGTGCATATGTGGCTTCTGCAATTGTTATCTATGCATATTTGTTCACACAAATTACTCCATTTCATGAAAATTTATTTATTTTTGCTTGTTGATCTATCAGGAAAGAAATAACATTTTTCTTAATGTATTCATTCACATACTCCTTTTGCATTTTTCATTTCATTTACAACTTGGTAATAGTAGTTCAGTTTTCACTGACATTTTTATAGCTGCTATGACAACACTCCTGTTTTGCATGATACATGCATAATCGGCTGTGATCACAGTTTTACATTGCTTTCATTCTTTCTTAACCGTGTTAAGATTCCTTACAGCCTCCAAACTCAATTTTCATATGCAGTGATGATTACACCTGTTTAAACATTTTCTGGTAGTTTCATATTTATTCATAAAGGTAGCAGTTGATAAAACACCTTTTCTGCAATCAGCCTGAGTTTTAAGTGTGATATTTCTTCAAAGTTATCTTTAGCAGCACCCCAGTCTAGGCCCACTCTTTCAACATCAGTTATGCAGTGTAGCTATTTTCCAGTAAACTTTGCCTTGTGTAGAAGTAATTTTTCTGAATGTGTAACTTGGTCTTCATTTTATTAATGCTGTTAATTTTGAACACTGTTGTATGTTTGTATTTAAAAGTCTGCAGAGATGCTTTCTGCCTTATTCTCAGGTGTGTTATATGCATGGGGCCCTGTATTTCTGTTCACAAGCAAATTTCTTAGCCCTGCTTTGCTACTCTTGAATTTGGAAAAGAAAGCAGGTCCTCACCATATGGGGCTTGGGTTTTCCCTGCAGATGGCAAAATGACTCTGCTTTCTGGTGGAGAGGTCAGCACCCCTCTGTGTCCTACTTTTGAGCAAAAAATGCCAGAATATTTCTTGGGAGAGGAGGAGGGAACAAACCCTGCCACCATGTCTAGGTGCAGTCTTCAGACTTCATATAAAGAGTGTTTTCAGGACATTGTTCTTCTCCGCATGAGGGACTAATGTCTGTGTCAGTTTTGTCCTTCAAATCTGGGTGTTGCTGATTGCTTTATGGGAGCTTATTAACAGATAACAGTTTTATCTGGATATAGTAGCTGTTATGCCCATCTCTTCTGTGTTTGCCAAATGAATGTATTTGTTTGGAAACATCAGGTACAAGTACTATTGACTGACAGAAAGCTTTGTGCCTTTTTGTGAAAGACAGATGATATATGAGAAATTAATAAAGAAGAAGGGAATGAATGTTTAGTGATGCTAGAAAAACCCATACTGGATTAGCTAGGAATTAGCTTAGGCAGAGTTAGAGTTATAAACCTCTCTTTTTACATGTTTGGGGAAACCTATACAAGGTTCCAGACTGTTCTCAGTCATAGGAAAATGAGAAAAAGAAGTATATCAATAATCTGTAGTTAAATTCCTTTTCTGCTGATAAAATTCTGGATTTCCTTCTTTCTGAGTATCTGGTTCAATATTCAGCACTTTTGAGTACTGGACCTCAAATGTTTATTTCTCTTCTTTTGATTATGGAACAGCCCTGTGCTTTTGAATCAGAGAGGGTACTGGTGTACATATGCTGAACCCTGGCTCTAGTTACCAGAGAAAAAAGGTTTGTTCATATGTTAAAGGTCCAGATTTGTACCTCCTGTTACTTGGTTGACTTCAAAGTGAGACAGTTGGCCTGGCCCATTGCCTTTAATTATAGTTCAAACTCAACAGCATCCTTAACCTTGGGGAAGATTTAATCTGGTCTTCTAGAACAAGAGGTTACCAACTGACATGACCCTTAAAAATTATTTCTGTTTTGTCATAGCTGGTAGTAAGTCAAATCAAACACAGCCTCTATAGATGCTCTGTCTGTTTGGGGTACTGGCACCTTATTTTTTTTTTCATTTGTGGCATAAAATTTTTCTATCCTCAGGTTCCTTACACAAGTGATCCCTGTGAAGGAAACCCTTGTAAACTATTTAAGGCTTTTACCTGTTTTTTTTTTCTGTGTTTCAAGGCTCCTGGAACACATAAAGCCTTTGCACAATTGGTCTCTCTAGTTTGCACCAGATGTTCTACCTCCTTGTACAACGAGGTTTTGTCACAGACTTCCTTTCATTCAATTTATCAGTAACTTTTGACAGCTTTGGGCTTTTTCAAGAATCAGAAGAGTTTTAATTGAATATTTTGACTCAGCAGATTCTGTGTGTCCCATTTTAAAAATTATATTTCTTCAGTTAAAATATGAAAAACTTACATTCTTGTGACAGCCAATAACCACTGTATGATTGCACAGTAAGCTTGAGGAAGAAAGCTTCAGACTGTCCCTGTCAGACTTCCCTGAAGTAATGTCAAAAGAACTGGCAGATCATGATTTTTTAAATGCAAAAAGTTTTGTCCTTCCACAACTAAAAGGAAAAAACTCAGAAAAATCATGAGTACAAATACCACAGTCCTCAAAAGACATCACTCCATAGCAGACCAAAATACCTCACTGTAGTTCCATAATCATCTTTTTCACCCATTTCATAGAATCACTTAGGTTGGAAAAGACCTTCAAGATCATCAGGTTCAACCTTTCACTGAACATCATCTTGTCAACTAGACCAGAGCATCAAGTGCAATGTCCGGTTGCTTATTGAACACTTCCAGATATGGTGATTCCACCACCTACCTGGGCAGCCCCTTCCTGACAACCCTCTCAGTGAAAAAATTCTTCCTGATGTCCAGCCTGAACTTCCCGTGGCTCAGCTTGAGGCCGTTTCCTCTTGTCACTTTGTTGTCTGGGAGCAGAGCCTGACCCACCCCTGGCTACAGCCTCCTTCAGGGAGTTGTAGAGAACGATAAAGTCTCCCCTGAGCCCCCTTTTCTCCAGGCTAAACATCCCAGCTCCCTCAGCTGCTCCTCACAGGACTTACTCTCTAGATCCTGTAGCAGCTCTGTTCCCTTCTCTGGACTTGCTCCAGCACCTCAATGTCTTGCTTGTCAGAGTGGCCCAGAACAGGACACAGGATCTGAGTTGTGGTCTCAACAGTGCCCGATACAGGGGGGAAAGTCTCTGCTTTGTGTCCTGTGGTTTGTCCTGCTGGCACAAAAGCAGGGACAGATGGGGTGAGTGAGGGGCTGACCCCACGGCCCATGGGGAGAATTTGAGCCTTTTTACCTCCTGCTTCCTGTAGGAACAGGCCAATGCCAATTTGGTCCATTGTTTCCTTGTTTTGCATCTCCTGAATTGGTGGAGAAGACTACAAAAAATGGCACCAGGTAGGAAGTGCACAGCACACTGCTGACATGTTTAGATCCCTCTTCAGTCAGTCATAGCCTACTTGGGATTTCAGCCTGCCTTCAGCTGCACATCATCCATCATCTGGTGGACAATCGAGGGCCTCGAAGGTGACCAAATCTTTTGAACATAGTGTGTGTAACTGTGAAGTGTTTAGATTTTATGATGACTTTATCATGTTCTGTATTCACAGGGAAGTTTTTTAGCATGGTTCAGGCTAGGCAGATCTGTTGGTTTTAGGTTTTACTCCAAACAGTTTGGGTGTTTTACAGGATCAACATCAACTATAGCACCACTGGTGTGTCCTCTGCTGTTGTTTTGAACGCATCAGCTATCACGTATTATTGGGGTATGGAGAAATATTTCTTAAACCCCATGACTGTGAGTTATATCCAGGAATAAATATTGGCAACAAAAGTTAAATGATGAAACCTCATGCAATGAACAGTAACTGATTCAAGCTGGGCCGGATATTGATAGCTAAAGTTGAAGGGAGAGCAGTATTTCAGTGACATTTTCTGCTTCTTTAGATTTCTTGTTAAGAAACACCCTTTTAATCCTCTTTTTTCTTTCTTAAACAAACAAACAAACAAAAAACCAGAACAATTTTCATTTCAGTATGTTTTTAAAAAATCTAGAGTTTGGGGTGAAAAAAAGGAAAGCAAAGAAGTCTTCCCTACACCTGTAAAATCTTTTAAAACTGCCTTCACTTAACACCAGTGAAGAGATTTTCCTTTGAAGACTAATTCTTAAGTACCTGAAAATAAAATCAACAATATCTTTATTAAACCTGAATGATGAACTTTCAAAGGATGAGGAATTTAAATCATGAGATGTTATTTACTTAGTTTACTTTATATTCCATTTGAAAATCTAAATGGACAATTTTACTTTTTAAAATTAAGCCTTTTTAAGTTATGTATCTTTTGACTTAGTTCAACAAAGAAAAATTTAAAAAATACAATGAAAAAGCAATCTATAACTTTTGTTTGTAATGACAATAATTCAAAAAGAATGGCTTGACATTTAAGCCTGTAGTCCTTTTATAATTTTTTTCTGGCTCTTAAGGAGTCATTTTGTACTACTTCATAGTTATACAGGAGTCCAATACTACGAAAATACTTGAGGTATTGGAAAAGTTAAATATATTATTGAAGCATTATTAAAAGGAAAGCTAGCTTCTTTTGATGGTTTCCTGAAACTTGTATGGATTTTTTTTTGTAAGCATGTTGGCAGTGTTAATATCCCCTGCGAGGGCATCTGATGCCCAGGTACCATCACATGCTTTGACTGTGGGAGATTTCTGTCCATCAGTGGTCAGCTTTGTTTGCCAAAGAGTCCATGTAGAGTTGATGAGGGGAAAACTTACTGTGTGTTTTTTGAACAGCCTGTTTTGAAAGAGAAACCTACAGTTGCTTGTAAATGCTCTACTGCCAAGCAGCTGAAGATGGTGAAGGTTAGCAGTTCTGGAGCTCAGCACAGACATTTCCTGTAAACATTAACTGCTGAGTGGCCTGTGTTTTGTACAGTAGTAGTCCCTGCAGTCTAAACATCAGTCTGCAGTTTTAAAGAAGAGACATTTCTCATGCAATTTAGGTCTGATTTCAGCTAACACAAAGGTGTGGCTCTGTTTCCTCTATGACTTGATTGAAGTTTGATTTTTTCTTCCTGTGAAAATACTATTAGACCATAAATGTACAAGGTGTAATTATATCTATCTTGCATCTTTGTTCGTGTTTGAACATGACTTTCTACAAAAAGAACTCTAGAGACCCAAAATATGTATTTTAAATGGTCTAGTGAAAGAGTTTTCCCATTTTCCAAAGGCTTAAACTGGGGAAGTGTCTGCCATTTGCAAGCTAGCAATACAGTAAAAGCACATCATTGTACAAAACATTTTATTTGGACAGCTGTATAAAAATGGCAACACACTGTGAAATCCATTAACAGCAAAACATGTTAAATTCAGCAAAATGCATCTCATGTGGAACACTGAATAAGAAATTATAGTCTGAGTTTTACTAGCTGGTTATCAGAGTATGTCTTGAATGAAGAAAATTGAATTTTTTTCATGTGTCTGCCTATAATAACAGTGAATGCTGTACAGCAGGTTTTGTAACTAGTGTGCACCTGTAAATTCTTGCTCCATGGACTGTTCTGCAAGGTTTTCACAAATCTAAATATCCATAAGGAGCCTAAGGGGGCAAGTTTCACTCAGGCAAGTAGCTCTTACTGGCATGTTGGATCCCTCTCACACTCACTTTTGCATTAATGTGTTCAGAAACATTTTTAGGGGTAAATTTTAGGGGATATAGGAGTAAGAGCTCAGATTGGGAAGAAATGGATCCTGCCCTGCCTTTTCCCTCAGCTGTGCCAGCCAAGAGCAGGGCTCTCACGTGGGATTTCCATGGGTGGATTTTGCTGCATGTTGTAAGACTTTTCATGGTTAATCAATAGCATTTAAAAATTCAAACCCCCTCTTCAAAGTATTTTGCATTTCCATTGTTCGTAGTGTTTAACTATGAGATGTTGCTCATCGAGATAGGATGCCATTAAGTATTCTGGTAGAGAAAGAAAAAATGAGTTTACTCTTGCCTGGTAGAAAATGAATCAGCCATGTTAACTTTAGCTCTAATCAGGAGATTAAAAGTCTAATGGGGAATAATATCATTTTCACTCTTCAAAGCCAGCATCAGTGACCTTTGGAGAGTTTTAACTCTAACAGCCTAATGATTTGTCTTCTAGAAGATGCAAAACTCAGCCTTTTCCTTGACAAGGAAATGAAAAGCGGATGGAAAAAGGCAAGCTCAAGTAACTGTACGCTGGTGCAGGCAAAATGACTTTTAGTGATATTCAGTACTACTTGTGGGATATTGTTTCCAGGCTTTATTATCTGAGCCACTGACTTCTCTGAAGGGAGAAAAATAAATGCAAGGCAGAGCCATGGGGCTGGGGGACAGCGTGGGGACAGCCCCTCTCCCCCTCCCAGCTGGCCCATGGCAGTGGCGGCCTTGGTGTGCACATCGCTCATCCTGAGTGGGTTTGCTGTTGTGTGGGGCTTGTTTCCTGTGTAAGAGCACTGGAATTTCTTGTTTCAGTTCCTGTTTGCTGTGTTTGCGAGCTCGGGCTGTTGCTCTTTTGCCAAGCTGGCAGCACGCGGGGGGAACTTCCTGCGCAGGGGATGTAAAAGCGATTCTCTGATTCTTCCTCTGCAGCCATTGGGAGATAAAAGCCAGGACATCAGGGACTGCAAAGAGGGAGCCAAATTATATTTATAATATTAAAGTGAGTGCATTTGTGGTTTTGCCATTCTCTAGGGTTTTTCATAAGTAGAAAAACATGAATTAGCATTTTCCATTTCCATATATTGACTGGAAAAATAGCCTGCTCTCAATTAAGACCTATAGCTTTTGGGATGTATGCAACAATTTTATAAAATATTTACAGCAAAATTTGCATTTTACATAGTATTACAGTTTTTCTTGTGTTTAGTAGAAAGGACTTAGGCCTAAGAGAGGGAATCCATCAGCGTACCAAAACGGAAATATATCTAAAATTAGATTGTTAGTATTCACAACAAGGAATGTCCAGTGCTGACTGTTACCTCCAGTAATTATCGAAGGTCACTTTTCCCTCCAGCTATTTATTACAGCTGCTGTAAGGACCGTGCTCCCTGTGCAGAGCCATTGCTATCCCTTTAAAACTGCCTTTGGAAGCGATTGGAGCTTTGTGCAAGACAGATAAGTAGAACATTTTTTACCAAATGTAAATGCGCACTGTAAAGAACATAGCTATTTCCTGGATAATTTGCAGTTGTATATTTTATGTTAATTTCCCCGAAAATATTGCACCCCTGCCAGGTTTAGTAGAGGCTCACTGTGATATGAATAATTTCTAGCGAATCTTTTTTTTTCCCTTCATTTAAGATTTGGCACCTTTTTAAGATTTTAATAATAGCAACAAGGAGGAAGATTTAGAACAAGTGAAACATTAGAGCCAAAGAAATTCACATTGAGAGCTAATGTAAAATAGCAAGAATAATTACATGGAAAACAGTTTCCACAGATGTTTTTCCTTGTAATGTAATAACTATTTACTAAACTGTTTATTTTAGGCCCTTGGTTTACAATAAAATATTTATACATGCTCTACTGTAATAAAAAAATATTGACAAAACACTATAGAGATTTTTAAAAGACAATTAGTATTTCCCTGTCTGAAAAGTGAACACAAGAGGAGCAGTGCCAGCCCTTGCCATGCTGGTGGAGGGGAGATCTGGGGTTAGCAGCAACATCCCTTTTGGCTTTGTCTCTGTCTGACTCAGCTAAGAGGGAGACTCCAGACTTGTAGCAATCCAGAGAGTAACTAACTGAAGACCATGACCGCTAACACTCTAAAGATTGTGGAAACAAGCTTTTCTGCTTCTTTTGCAGTAAGAAAAACTTTATTCCATTCCTGAGTTATTATCCAATACAGTTATATCTTGTCTTCACAAAATATGCCTGGTTTAGGAGTGGGTTTAAAGTTCAAGATGCCAGAGTCCTGAATCCTGTTCTTAAAAAAGGGTGTGGGACAGTGACATCTCTGATGTACTGCCTGTGGCATGTTTAAAGTTGTTTGATCCTGACCAAGGCACATCTGTCATACACTAATTCATAAAGTTTCTCACGTGCCTATAGAGCCTGTACACTGTGTTAACACAGGGGTAACTCCACCTCTGCAGATACAGTGGTGTCTTAGGGTGCTGAAATCATAAATTCAGCAATAGTGAAAGGTCTACAGATTCTTCTTTCCACACATAATCTTAAAATGTCAATTCTTCTGTCCATGAATATATACAAGAAACTTTATTTTCAGGTGTCTAGGGCCTTACCTTTTAAAATCTTGAACACAGAGTAGTATCCTATAAGGAACTTGAGTTCTTCTGCCTGCCAGTTTCATAATGAAGGATTTATTTTTTTTCTTCAGAAGTTGTTGTACATCCTTTACTTAACTCCAGAGGGCTGGCATGCAGTAACTTTAAAAGGAGGCCTCCAGGACAAAAGAGAAAATACGTTTAATTTCATGGATACAGACCCTCCTGTCTGTGTGCATTTGAGCACCACTAACATGTTAGAGGAGCCTGAAGTCTTAAGTAAAGACTGCGTGAACAGCCAACATGTGGGAAGCAGGATGGTTTCAATATCTAGATATAAATCCACATTTAGCAGTTCTGGCTCTACATTCAAGTAGACAATTCCCTTGAGTTTCCAGGCTAGCAAGTTGTGAGCTTTATCATTGCAGAGGAAACAGGGTAGCTGCCCTGCGGAATGATTTGAAAAATGAATTTAAAATACACCTATGAAGCTCATTTCTTGGTGAAACTAATAACACTCACCTGTTTAAAAATCATTGGTGTGATTAACTACAGAGATTTTTTTCATGCTGAGTTACGCACAAAAAAAGAACAGGTCAGAGCAGGAAGCAGCAAGCATGAGAACTAAAACTGAACAAAAGAGGGAGCTAAGAAATCTAAAATGTTCCATTTTAAAGCAGAATGGTCATGGTTACCAGATGCCTTTTGTTGTAAGCACACTATTTTCCATGATTGACTCTTACATAGAGGCCAATGCACACAGGAGGTTTGTAAGCCTTGCACTGTGCCATGTGAAACCACTGTGTTCCATTCCCATAGTTTGCCCTTGTAGAACCAAGCCACAGCAGCTTTTGGAGAATTAAAAATTGGCTTTCCCTATGAAAGTCTGGATAATTTAATATCAAACTTATAATAAGAAAAATAGGTGGTGTAATGTGTGCAGTATTGTCTGTAAATGACACCAAAGTTGGGTTCTTGGCTTTTAGTCTTTGCTACCTTCCTGCCTGTGCAATGTCGACACATTGCAGAGCACTGCCAGGTTATGCAATTAGTTCAGTGAAGCTCCTTTTGAGTCACTGGTAGGGTCCAGAGCTAGCATTAGGGAAAACAAAGGAATTTGTGCTTGGAAGTGAGCATTGCTCTGTACACAAGAATTTCTTTATTTTTCAAGGACTTTTATTGTGTAAGCTAATGATTTTGTTTTTAAGTTATATTCTCAGGGGCACGGACATCCAGGATAATCAAGGATGTACTTTTAATACTGATCCTGCAATGTTAGGTCTCTGGTGGAAAAATTGGACTGACTGCAGAGCTTGAGCCTTGGATTAACCCCTGCTTGGAAGAAGTGTTGATTTCCTGGTGCTGAATATATTTGTAAATTGATACATGTTTCCTATGTGTAAATTAGTTCAAATGAAAGTAAATTAGCCAGTTCCCTTCCCGCTTGCATTTTAAAATGCCTCTCAGTGTTTAGCACTGTAAAAGCCATTATCTCTGTTAGTAATTTTGAAAACTCATTACATCTGCCAGGGTTCTGCCCTTTGTTATCTGAACCCAAATCACCTGCTTGGCCCTCCTGCTCCTCCCAGCTCTGGCAGCCGGCTGGGGATTCTCTCCCTGGGAAAGCTCAGCTCAGCTCAGCTCACAGATCTCCCTCCAGCCCAAATCCACTGAAGTGGGAGTACTGCATGGGTATGTAAAGCAGAAAGGAGGGTTGCAGTATCTATGGGTCTGAAAGAAAAGGAGGGCATCTTTTGCAATTTTGAATTGCCTTTTTTTGTCTATGGAGAGGAGTTTAGAAATTACACACTTGAACTGGACCATGTTACTGGTACTGCTGCATGGAAAAGTAGTATTTTAAGAGAGGTAGATTAGAGCAAGAAAGCATATGTAGGGGAAAACTGTGGAAGGAGTTCTTTTGCAAATCCATGTGGTCTGAGTTATAATACAAACCCTTTCGAACAGTCTCCAAAAGCACTCACCTAGTATCCCTACCATACCCCTGCATGTAATGAAACAACTGGCAGAGAGTATTATTTTAATAAAACATTGGCTGTTAGTGTCTTTTGTACTGGATCAGGAAACGAGCTCAGAGGAACAGATATTGCTGAAGAATCTGTCTCCAATTTTCCCTTGGAACTGCATTTCTAGGGTCTTTAAAGGTTTATGTATTTAACAGTGCAAATCTTCATTTTAGGTTTTCGTTTGCTGCTTGGGAATCTTATTAATTTTGCAGTGTTCATATAAGTTGATCCAGCCCTTTATATCATTTCCAGCTTGAAATATTAGTTCAGAGATAAGCTTTGTTATTAAATGCTTAATCTTGAACACTTGTCTTATTTGGTAAGAATTATCTCTGAGAAGTAGGCAAAGAGAAGTTGCCTACCGTGGTTTTAAAGCAGCTGTAACTGGAGTAGCCCAAGTACTAGTTTATAAAGGTTGGCATCCCTTCAGTTTGCCATCACAGCAGCTGGACTTCATTAAGTGCTGGTGTTAATTACTGGGAGAGTGTTGGTTCAGTATGCAAGCAGTAACACTTGGGGTGACACAGAAAATATGAAAAAGGTCACCTTGAAATAGAAGCTTTAAAAAAAAAAAGAAAAGGAAAAGCGAAGCAGGGCTGCCATTAATTTTGCAGTTGCATTTAGTTTAAAATTTCCCAGCAATCAGTCAAATAAGCACTCCTGTGCACCAGTGAGGAATGGCTGAATTGTGTGCCATGGAGCAGGCCAGGAAGGAATGAAGGTGCAGGGCTGAGCCAACTTGCCCCCTGTAATAAAGGAAGATGTTAATGTATTTTCTATGTGTGTGGTGTGAAGGAGCGGGAAAATTCTTTCTGTATTCTCCAGAGTCTTAAAGCCATATGCAGTATAGTTTGAGAAGGAATTATTAATAATTTCTTATACTGTAAATAGTATTCTGTGGAGAAAAACCTGTTAAGGGTTTGTAGCTAAGGAAAGTTTAGGAGATGAATGTCATGGAGAATAACATAAAATGTGGTAGCATAAAACAAGTATTGCTTGGAAATGTGTCCTAAAACTGATGACATTCAGACAAAGCGGGCCAAGTGCAGCCCTGGTGTAAGCAGCTTGTGGTGCACCCAGCCCAGTATCCCAGCACCTGCTTAAGCGAAAGCCAATTTTTATGTGTGTCTTTCACCTGGCAATTGTCTGGATGCAGGAGCCAGGTGCCTGGGCTGGAAAGGGTGTATGTGAGGACGTTGGAGGAGAATTAGGTTATTACATTTCCTCCTTAATTCTTCATCAGGGCTGCTGCCTGTATTTTCTGCAGAAAAATCAATGCATTCTGATTCTGTAATTTCCCATGGTGCCTCGCCGGGCGCGTGGCGTGCCGTGGGAGGTGACATATCCGGTCATGGCAGCTTGAACTCTTTTTTCCAGTGAAAGAATACATTGGAATTTCACAACCTTTGCATGCTTTTGTGAAAACACTCATTTGTGTTTGCGCCAACCTGCTAATGGCGGATGCCGGGGCTTGCGAATCCCACCTACATTCGGTGCTCGTTATGGCATGGAATGTGCCGTTAATAATGCATCTGTGAAACTCAGCTGCGAGGGAGCCAAGTAATTATCCCACCGTAGCGTTCCCTGCTTCAGTGTCATCACAACTGGGGCTTCATTAAAAGTCCTAACAGTAGAGATGTTGTGTGGTGCAGCCTGTATATATATTTTTTCATTTAAATTATCAGCAATGCCATGGCTCAGAGGTAATTTGACTTTTTGAAACCGTGGAGCCCCTGTGAATTTCTTTCCTCCTCTCCCTCTCGCTGCTGCACCAGCTGATCAGCCCCAGAAGAACAAAAGGTTTATCTGAAGCTATGAAGCATATATTCACCAGCTTCTGGCGTCTAGATAAAAAAAAAAAAATCAAAGTACTCCATTGAACATGTTAATACTGAGCAAAATGCACACAGCCAGACACTAAACCTTTACAGGGATTTAGGCATTTGAAAAGTGATACTCTGATCAGGTCTTGAGTTAGTTTCCTTAGCATAAAGTAAAGCAGAATCTTAAAGTAATATATGTTTTTAAGTAAATGGAAAGCTTAACATTACCTTCCACCCCCTCTTTTGTTTTATTTCTTTGTCTGGTTTCTGTCAGTCAGGCAGTAACAAAATCTTGGGCAAAGATATGCTGTAATGGAAGTATTTTCCCTTTTTAATATT